>NC_060267.1:130415114-130715114 GCF_021613505.1 Equus quagga
TAATGATAGTATGGACTGGGAGTCAGGAGACCTGAATTCTAGTTCTGATTCTGTAGTAGAATCAGTTTCCTTGTCTGAGTTACAAATCTCCCAAGTGCCTTTCTAAGTCTATTCTTCAGTCCTATAAAACACATCTGTAATCAGTTTTGTCAGTAGGGAAACCTTGTGAATTATGGTCAGACATCAACTCAGTCATCCTTCTGACATGCATTTGATAGGAATCCTGTCAATAAGTAAAATTATACATTTTTTAATGTGTGGAAGAACTATTGTTACTGCTGTTGACTTTTATAAGATAAAAAAGGGTGTTAGTGATGGCATTTGATCCTGTTAAAGGCATTAAAATGAGAAATGTTTAAGAGATTTGAGAGAAGACACATTAGAGGGTAAAAAAGAGCATAATCCTAGATATCAATTTTTTGTTCTTTTAGAGCTAATTTCACTTAGCACTTATAGCCCGTGTCTGAGTGCTCTCTTGATTTCCTGGTCTAAAATGAGGAAACCATTATATTTTTCCAGCTCTTGGAATGATTGGTTTCAGCTCTGACACACATCTTTTACTTATACTTCAGGATATAAGACTTGGAGCCAGGCAGCCTTAATTTGAATCCAGCTGCCCTATTCATTCATTGACTGTGTAACCTTGGGCCAAGTTAACTGTTAGCTGTCTCAGTTTCATTTGTGAAATGGGCATATTGAACTTCATAGGGTGATTTTGTTGATTAAATGAGATAATGTGTGTAAAGCTTTTAGTACAGTATCTGAAAAGTAGTAATGACCCACTAATGATTAGTCTGAATAATTGTCAGAATCCAGAGAACAATATATTGGATGCTGACTGCCTTAAGTGAAATGGATGATTAATTTATAAAATGTTCTGTTCCCTGTTTGGATAGTCACAGGTTTGTATATTATTACTGCCTCAAATAATGACCCATAATTAAGATTATGATGTATATGTTTTCTTTAAAAGAAGTGACAGGATGTGTTGATCAGAGAATACCCAGTGTTAAAAGGACTATTAAGGACAAAGTAGACCACCAGAGAATGTACATTTAGAACATAAACTTGTTAAATTTCTCAAGTACCATTACCAGTACGTTGATTTGAAATCCTTAAAAATAGTTACAGCGTATTTTATTTTTGTAGAAATGATAATTGGCAAGAAAAAAATAGAAATTATAACTGGCCTAACTAGTAAAGCCAACTAAGGTGTTTGAAATATAAAATACCTAGAATACAGGTATTTAGTATTAGACTTAAAATCTTGCACCTTTTTCTGTATTTTTATTCACAAGAATTTTTTCCTCACTGGCAGCCTACTTGAGTACATTTGACATAACCAAAGGACATTGCTTTGAAATGAAATGTTGAGTGCTTTTTTGAGAATAATTTGAATGTTAATTTCTATATAAATTTATATGATTTAACTCAATTTTTCACTTATTAGATTGATGGTGGAAATAGTGTTGGGGCAACTTAAGTAAGGAAAATAATTTCTTTTATGTAGACTTGTAAAATTTCTTAGAAATTGAAGCCTTGTGATACTTTTTTGCATATTTTAGATATCTGAAGTCATTTTGTTAGTTTAGAAACATAAAAATCAATCATGCGTAAAACCCAGTTTTTTAAAATCATGCTTGGCCCATTTTGGATGTGAAAGCCTTTAAACACTATTCACATAATGATTTCTTTGCCAAGTTTTTCCCAATTTGGGGACAGTCACAAATATAAAATGTTTTTTCTTACCACATCCTACAAAACAAATCTGAATTGAGAGATTGTATTTCTCCCTCTTTTTTGAGCTTTCAGTTTCGTTTATATATTACTGAATTGTTGAATTTGTGAGACCTAATTTAAAATGACAACAATTATATTTTGGTAGTTGTAGAATATATTTGTATTCAGTATGAGAAAAATCCTGACAAAGTTTATTCTCGTTTTCTTTACTCACTTATTTAGTCATTCAGCTTAGTTGGGGCCAGTGCTCACAGTTCTAGCTACTGGCATATGGTAAAGATAGAGTAATGAACAAGGCAGATATAGTTCCTGCTCTCATGCAGTTTACAGTCAGTAGATTATTGAGTATGTTCATCTGCTACAAATTTAATGATAGGACAATTCCAGTGTTTTAGTAGTTCTCTTTGAGTGCTTTATTTTCTTTTCCTGCCTACTCCTAGTCAGTCAGTGTCTTTACTACTTTGTTATAACTGTTGGCTTTATTCCTTTTTTTTTTTTTGAGTATGCAATCCCAAAGTGGGAACCATTTGTTCTATACACATTCTGTTACTGAAAGCTACATTTTTACAGACACTTTTGTAAAATATACATGGTTTGGTAAATGAATGGATATATCACTCGACATCATGTCCTTTTAAAGGCTAATGACTGTACAGAAAATAAAATAAAAATAGCTTATTAGTTAGCTGCTGTCTAGTACTTCTAAGAGTATGTACAAGTAGAACACTATGTTTTCAGTAGTGGCCTAAAAGTGTTTTGACTGTGATATTTATTGACTTTTTATGAATAGTATCTTGAAAGAAATTAAGGTAATAGAGTATAACAAATTCTGTGAATAACGTCTACTGTGAAAAATAAGTAATTCCTCTTTGGTTTTGGGAAAATTTGTATGTATAGACTTGATGTTTGAAATTTGTTAGTAAGTTAACCTGTTTCATATATAAAGTGCAAATTTGAGTTTATTATACCAGTAATCCAGTGATCCAAGAACAAATTGGATATTAGACTGAAGTATTTTAAAAGTTAAATGGAGTGTGGAAGAGTTGGAGGAGTGGGGAGTAAAAATTTTTATTGTCTTACTTTGCACAAGATGCTGTACTTCGAGCTTTTTCTCTGTCTTGTCTCATGTGGCATGTGGCATTTAGTGGTTATTAGGATAGCTAAAGTTCCCCTTTTTACAGATGAGAGAACTGAGCTTATATGTTTAGTTAAGTAATGGATTTACTCAGGGTCTCCCACAAAGCCGCTAAGTGCTAGATCTGATATTTGCATCCAGCTTGACTCCTAAGCTCCACATCTTTCCATTTCACTGTTTTCATAATAAATGTCCTACTGCTTTTTTATACTGGCAATATAAGAAGCTAGTGGAAGCAGCATAGTTTATTCTAACTTTAGTACTAAAAACCAAATAGAATTCATTTCTTTTTATAGCGACCTAAGTGTCTTAAATGTTTTTATGCTTTCACTTGATGATATAAGCATTTAGTTTGCTGAAATAAATGGTCTTAGACATACTACTTCAGTGTAACATAAAATAGGAGTTGAGATGAATATATGCACAGATTCTTAAGAGTCTTTAAGCAGTTTATGTTACCTAATATGGCATCCCTGAAGTTTGCAAAATTGTAACCTTGTTTGCCTGTGTAATGCGAGATGCTCATTGCTGAAGTGATTGGTCAATGTAGGCGGCTGGTTTTAATTTTTCTTCAGTGAATTAATAAGTTATGTCTTCGCATATCAAAATAAGATAGCCTTGATGCCTTTTTTACTTTATTTAAAAGTTAACCCACAAAAATAGAAGAAACTACGTTTAATATGGAATAATCTTAAAATTAATAATGTTTTTTATTTTAGCACTTTTTCAGCCATTAACTCCAGGCTCTCGAGAATTTGAAGATGTTTTAAATATTCTCCATTCATCTTACCTTGAACCAACCTCAGTAACAAATTTTACCTACAAACGTGCTTGTTTGATACATAATGAGCTTTTGGAAAAGGAGGTATGTTTTAAATTGTGCTTATTGTAAGATTCTTCACAACCAATTAAAAGCTTGAAATTTGTTTTACTTTCCTTTTTTTAAAAAATGCTGAAGTTTTTAGGGAAGCCAAATTATGGAAGGGAAAACAAGTTTTAAATGACGTCTTTTTTCCCCTCAACATTATTGACATAGCACAACATTTATCTTCTTTTTAAATTAATATGCTATTATGTAAAAATAACTTTTTACTAAAAGTGAATTTTAAGCATAGGGATAGCTTATTGATAATGGCTTTATTGTAAATTAGTAACAAGGCTTTTTGCTCTTTCAAATGCATGTTAATTAAATGGAATCACTAGTAGTATATAATGTCTAAATTATAAGATAATTAGGGAAATCAAATGTATTTTCTTTGTTTTTTTTTTTTAGGATGTGCTTAATTCTTTCCCCAATTATGCCTGATAGTTGAATTGTCTTAATATCATTAGTAAAAATTCTTAGTGAAAAAGTGCAAATAAAGGGGAACAGTTAAGTGTGTTAGTGAATTTAAGTTTCATGTACAAATTAGAATATTGAGTTTTGATTTAGGAAAAGCCAGCATGTGTAATTCTGAGGTAATACAAATGAGATGTTTAGAAATATTTGATGTGTATATTGCTTTCTAATGTACATGAAATACTATTCATTTTCTAGTTTTATAAGTTGGTTAACTGAGTGCTACTAGAGTTTAACCTTCAAAGGGTTCCTAAAGTAGATGAATGTTACTGCCTCGCAGAGAAATTAAAACTTTGGTAGTTTCATGGTATGATAAGGATTATTTGTAAATTTTATATGAAAATTTAGTCTCAGGATTCATTAATTGTATTATTGAAGATCAGTAATGGCTTGAATGCTGCATATAAATCTATTAGATATGGGCTCTGTATTTTGAACGTATGTATGTCTATTTGCTTGTATCTAAAAGTGAAAGCCAGCAGTTTAGGGTTACTTACAGTTCACATGTACTTAGACCAAGTTACTCTTTTATCTTGGAAATATGGAGCACATCTTATGTACTTAGCATTGAGAATACAGTTATAAAGAAATGAAACATTTTTCCTTGTCCTAATTTAGTTTACAGTCTAGAAGTTGTACATTCCACAGAGATTTATTGAATCACCTGCTGTGGGCAGTGCACCATGTTAAGTAAAATGAGAGATCCAAACATAAAACTTGAACTTAATCTATGGGACAGTTGGACTGTGGTAAAATTTTAGTAGAAACTTAGTTAAAGTTGATAAACACTACTTGCTTATTTGACTATATTGTACAGGTAAAGAGCCAATTATAATGGGAAAAAAATCGAAGTGCAGAAAGTACAGGGAGAGAAAAGATAATTTCTGCTTTGGTAGGTTTGGAATTCTTAGAAATACAGTTCTTGAAACTCTTAGCTTGAAAAATGTAATCATATGCTAAGGAGTTGTTATAGATTTAATTTCTTTTAGTTTACAGAAAAGCGAAGAGAACTGAAGTCTGAAGGTCGTTTAGATAAAGAACTTTCAGAATCCTATGCATTTCTGATGGTTGATCGATATCAGGTGAGTGAACCCTTTTTATAAAAAGCAATTTGAGGATTTTTCCATTTTCAATTACTACGTTTGCAATTATTCAAGAATACGCTTGAGGGGCTGGCCCCGTGGCCCAGTGGTTAAGTTTTCGCGCTCCACTTTGGAGGCCCACGGTTTCCCAGGTTCGGATCCTGGGCGTAGACCTAGCACTGCTCATCAGGCCATGCTGAGGCGGCGTCCCACATGCCACAACCAGCAGGACCACAACTAGAACATACATCTGTGTTCTGGGAGGACTTTGGGGAGAAGAAGAAAAACAAAAAAGATTAGCAACCATTGTTAGTTCAGGTGCCAATCTTAAAAAAAAAAAAAAGAATACCCTTGATAGTTATAAAGTAACATTTTCTTGATGTATGAGTGGAAGAAATGATTTAGTAGGGCAAGGTGTTTCCTTGTTTTGTAGGTTTTTTTCCAGATGTGCTCATTTTTTCTCTGCCCAAACCTATTTTCTTCCCTTAGAATGTTCTTGATAATTTTCCCTTTGTTAAAGCAGATTATCTTCTATATTGTTGATTATATATGCAGGGAACTGTTTTTCCTTTTTTCATTGAAGATGTTTAGGTGGAGTACTTTCTCTTTAGATATTTTGATAATTCTAGTTCTCTCTAAAAGGGGATATTTTATGTATTTGAGTGGCATGAGTTCTGAGTATCTGTCACACCTCGAATAAACAAAAATGGATTCCAGCTATGGTTACATTGGAAGGATAAGCCCATTTTACATTGATATTTAGTCATAAACTGGCATATATATAAAATTTCTGTAATGTAGAACATATATAATTTAGAAGCTTAGATTCGACTTAAAACAAGTTTACAAATTATCTTTTCATAATTTTAAATATTTCGATTGCAAGATGAAGTGTTTTGTTTATTTAGGTTCAAAACATATGTGAAAAAGGATTACAGGTGGGCCAGTCCAAAATAACAATTCTTGGCAGTCCTTCCATGGGTAAGCTTTTTTATTTTTTTCATTAATCTACTATTAAGTAGCCATTTAAAAATATATAATCTAATATTGCCACAGTCTTTATAATTAAATTCATGTATACTTTGTCATGTTCCCAGGGAGACTATTTGCAGGTTCTGCAATGTAAAACCAGTTTTATCCTTTGTTTCTAATTTTGCATACTTGGAAACGATCAAAGATTTTTTTTTTAATGTCCTAGTGATTTTGAAAAATTTGGTTAGTTTCATGTTTTTTCTGGTTTTATTTTTGCTTTGGTTAAAAATCAGCTGTCTTTACTGTCATTACATTTCTTTTAAAGTTGTCATACCTTTTATCTCTTATCATTAGGTAAAATATTTGGATTTTGTTTTTTTTATTCATGTTCTTTTTCAACTTCTTTAATTTTTCTCTCTTTACTAGGTATCTATCTTTCTAGGTATGCAGATTTATTACAAGCTAATCCTTTGGAAGCTGGAGCAGTGGGCGATGTTGTTATTTTTAAAATAATGAAGGTAATTTCAATTTTTGCATTTTGTGTATCAAAGACAGCATTTGATTTGGATTCTAGTTGACGCTGTCTTTAGGCATTTGATTTAATTAAAAATTGGTGCTTGCTTCTGTATGGTATATAAAGATATTTAGAGAGTGGTTTGCCATCTTTGCTCTAAGCTTACTGTGAGTTTGCTTTCTTTTCCAAAGAAAAAAATGAAGAAAAGAGGATAATAAGTTGGTAATGTCATTTAGGCTTGTGAAGAGTGTAGTGAATAAAACTTTTATTTCCTTGTTATTAAACAAATTCAAAGAACGCTTTTTTTTCGTGGTTTACAACTTCTTCAATATTGGTAAAAAGTGTTGGGTGTTACTTTATTACCAGGTATTAAAGGAAAAAACTGTTATAGGTGACCTATATTCAAAAAAATATTCTATAATATTAATGTCGTATAGTCAGTAATTAGGTTTCGGTGGACTTAAAAAGTTTTCTCTATTTTTAGGGTAAAATAAAGAGTATATATGATCCCATGGGTGTAAAAAGTTTGGAATCTGTATTAAATAGAAGTGCTTTGGACCCAACACCAAAGCACGAATGTCACGTGTCGAAGAATGCCAATAGAGTTACGTCACTTTTGGTTTACAGAGCCTATGAGCTTACTCAGGTAGGTGCCTGGATCCATTTTAGTGTTGTGACCTCATACCTGTTTGTCACCAAATCCTTTAAAATGTCTCCCTTTCAGTTCCCTCTGCCACCACACCAGTCTAGACTCTGGTTTCCATGTATCACTGCCAGATTCCAGTGTCTCTTACTGCTGTTTGTTCACTGTTTCCAAGATGGCTCAGAAACATACAGTGGCTCCTCAGACTTACAGAGTAATATTCAGATTCAATAGCCTGGCTCTCCCTCCCTGTAGATTGACTCCAGCCTGGTTTTTTGTATAATTGCTGCCCTCTACGCACCATTGCATTTTGAAGCCTTGGCTTCTCTGGCCTAGGTCTTGGCCTAGTAAGATCTCTTGCCTAATAAAATACTACTCATCCTTCAAAGTAAAGTTGAAGCCCCTTGAAATACCTTCATTCATATCATTTCATGCTATTGATTTGATAGATATTTTCTGTTTTCATTATCATTTCTACAGGATGCAAACTTAAAATTAATTTTTTAAGCTTTATTCAGATGTAATCGATATACAGTAAATTACACATACCTAAAAGTGTAACATTTGATGAATTTTAGTCATTTTTTATATTATATTTGACTATGAAGTAGTGTTATTCTTTTTAACAAATGTATGAAAAATGTGTATGTCCAAATGGATTGTATGTGAAAAGCAGTGGTGCTAACCTCCCTGCAAATGTTCTTTCTTTTTAGTTTTACTTTATTTACGTAAAATAAAGATTATTCTTGCTCCTTTCTTTTTTTTTTTTTTGAGGAAGGTTAGACCTGAGCTAACATCTGCTGCCAATCCTCCTCTTTTTTGCTGAGGAAGACTGGCCCTGAGCTAACATCCTTGCCCATCTTCCTCTACTTTATATGTGGGATGCCTACCACAACATGGCTTGCCAAGTGCTGCCATGTCCACACCTGGGATCCGAACTGGCAAACCCTGGACTGCCAAAGCGGAACTCGCGAACTTAACTGCTGCACCACCAGGCCAGCCCCGCTCCTTTCTTTTTGAAGAATCTCAGTGGGCAAGACCTGTTGTTGGGGGCTTTCAGCAAAAATTATACTCCCCAGAGTCATCCAGGCTTTGATTATCTTCTGGACAGTAGTAGTATTGGTAGATATGAAATATACCTGTAAAGTAATTATTGGTTTTTCTAGCAGAATTTTTAAACTGACTTGATGTTTCCAAAAAATTTCTAGGCATTTTTAGAGCAACAGTAACAGTATTGACATTAATAGTTTCCCGGGGGAATAGACTGTGAAGGACAATGCTTTGTTTAAACTAGAGCATTCTTTTAAATGAAACTCACTAGTCTGCAAAGTCACAAAACCCTGATCTAATGACTGTTGGGAATAAGGGAAGGGAAGAGACAGAGGGGAGTATAAGAGGGTCAGCTACCCTTGTCACCTATGATTGTACCCTCTTTCACCTCCCCTTTGCTACTTTGTCTGCATATGGAGCCAAGAATGTGTTTGTGGCAGGGCTTTTTTTTTTTTTTTAAATAATAAGCAAAATGGTAGGTTTGGTTGAGATTGTGTCCTTAGTGTTTTACTTTTTGTGTCAGATTGGCTTTTCTGGGCTGACCTGGGAGCCTGGGCTCCATTTGTAACATTTTTATGAAGAAATTTGTTGTACCTTCCCAGTGATCGGCTTGTCAGAAGTAAACTTTTGGAATACCTGTTATGGAATACTGTTTGGAATACCTGACGTCTGATATATATAGAAGCAGAATATGTTATATCATAAAATAAATATAAAGGGCAAATTATTTTAGTTAAATTGACAAGCAGTGCTTAAAGATATTTTCTGTTAGAGGCACTTAATTGGTGTTATATTTCTCAAAAATCAGGCATTAATATAAGATTCCAGTCTGTACTTCTTGCCTTCTTAAAGAAGTTAATTTTGGTTTTTCTTATTTTTAGTATTATTTTTATGAGTATGGCTTTGATGAGCTAAGGCGAAGACCGAGACACGTGTGTCCATATGCAGTTGTGTCTTTTACTTACAAAGATGATATACAAACTCCCAAGTTTGTACCTTCATCAAGGTAAGACTTAATGAGTTTTAGACGTCATCCAGAGTGGTATTATATTACATAACCTGCATTGCTGAGTTAGGAGGAACACATTGTTTTCTTTTCATTTTTGTCTTCCCTTGAAATTAATTAGATACACAAATGTTCATGATGACTTTTAAAAGGTTAATGTGAGGGACAGATACTTAAACTATGTGGAAATACAAACTAAAATTTACTTGAAGCTCACTGGTTAAACTTTTTTTCAACCAGTGCAGGTTTATGTAGTTGAGTAAATGCAGTTTTTAAAAGTGAAATTTTGGGGCCAACCCCGTGGCTGAGTGGTTAAGTTTGCACGCTCTGCTGCAGTGGCCCAGGGTTTCGCCGGTTCAAATTCTGGGCTCAGACATGGCACCGCTCATCAGGCCATGCTGAGGCGGCATCCTATATGCCACAACTAGAAGGACCTACAGCTAAGAATATACAACTATGGACCAGGGGGCTTTGGGGAGAAAAAGGAAAAAAATAAAATCTTTAAAAGTGAAATTTTGTGCATTATCTCTCTTGGAAATGGGGAGCTTCTAGAAAAGATGCCCCAGCCCTACCTCAAACCAGTTAAATAAAATATTTATTAAGGAACTTAGGCATTGGTAGTTGTTAAAAGCTTTTCCAGGTGGTTCTGATTTTCAGTCTCTTGTGTACCATTGAGAATTTCTTATAAGCTGTAATATAAGGTGACCAAGTAAAAAGCAGTTTCCCTTTTTCCTCGCCCCATGTCATGATTTCAGAAAATGTTTTGGCAAAATCAAATAAGTAAACTTACAGAGATGTAGGTGAAGTGGTCATATGTCTACTTATTTTTGCTTTGAATACCCATATATAAAGCATTGTATGATATCTATTAATTTAGAAATACTGCTATTTTTAAAAGCCACGTTTCATGAAACATACACATTTTTTGAGGTTGGCCTCTTTAATCAGTTTTCCAGATCAAATCATCTCATCATTTCAGTTGTTTGAGATCCAGCCCTTTTTTTATGTCAGTGAATAGCTCTGGAAACCGTGCACAGCCACAAGTACTGAATCACATAATATCTAAACAATTTTGTTTTTCAATTTTTTTATGGCTCTATATTTATGATCTCTATGATACATTTACTATAGTGCCTTTCAACAGTTATCTTTAAAAGAGAACCAGCACTTAATAATTATGAGGTCATACTCCCCAGGAATAATGACTCAATTTTTTTTGCCTCCTCTTTGATTCCATCTGTTGACCTCCATATCATTTAAAATGAGCATTGATTGAACATGTTGCTGTACCTTGCATGCCGCCATGAATACTCCTACTCCAGGGCATCTGCATTTGCTATTCCCTCTCTTTCCCCAATTAGCTGCATGGTTTACACCTACCCTTCCTTCAGATCTCTCTTTATAAGTGAGCTCATCGATGAGGGTTTCTGTGATTTTTTTAAAACTCTTTTCTTTTTCTCCATTGCACTTAAAAACATGATCAGCTAGTAAACTATAACTTAGGTTTCGATTGTTGTTTGTCTTCCTCATGCGATTGTAGGCTCAATGGAGGCAGGGGTTTTGTTCATCCCTGTAATTCTGTTACCTAGAGCTGTGCATGGTAAAAAATAGGAGCTTAGTAAATATTTATTGAGTGATGAATGAATGTATTTAAATATATATTGAGGCTATTTCTTTGAATCTCATCACCAAAATAAAATAATTGACAGAAACTTTAATGGACTCTATTCTTTCCTGATGGATATTTTTGGGAAAAATAGCTCTCTTAAATTGGGCAAATATGGTAATTCAAGCCAAGTAAATAGTTCTGTTTTCTTCAAGTAGACTTGGATTTATTAAATATTGTACTAAGTAATTAATTTGTTCTTCCTACTTGGAGGAAGGATTTAATTCTCTTGCACAATATACCATTAAAAAAGGCACTTATATCAAGGTCCTGAATGTTAACTTTCATGTTGTTACCCATCAGTGATGTTTTTCTCTTTTTAAAAATTTATTTGTAGATCTAACAGCTTTAATGCAGATAGAAACACAGGTAAGATTCTTGTATTTCTTTCCTTTAGTTTTATAAATCAAAAGAATAAGTATATGTAGTAAAAAATAAATAAATTAAGTGCTTTATTTTTATAATGAATGAGAATCTGCAAAGTATGAAAAAGAGGGTGAGGCCATGTTATCTTGTAACATCAACATTTGCTTGTCCAAGCATGAGGTTTCCTTTGAGAAGCTGCTGCTGGTTTTAGCACTTTTGATTGATAAAGGTAAAAAATAAAGCAAGTTTCACAACTCAGCCTTTTAAAAGTATTTAATTCATCTGAAGTTTAGGATTTAGAAGAGATAGAGAAGATTAAAGCTATAGTAATATTTTCTGTTTTCAAGATTGTCCACAATGAAAAGAAAGTGAGTAGAAGATATGAGATATTATGGGAATTCGTGTAGTTAACTGGATTTAATATAGTCTCCTCTTTGGGGAAAATAAGAGAGCAGTAACTGTGTTCTTTGATCCGCAGCTTTCTGATATGAGGACATTTAGACAAATTGATTATTCTTTGCAGCTGGAATAATTTTGTAGGGGAAAAGATACCTGAAACAAAAGTCCTAATATTTGAACTCTCCTGTAAATAGAACGTCAGATTTTTGTTGTTGTACTTAAACCTTTTTTTTAGATGTTGTTCCTCTTATTTCTAGTGAAGACATATTTGTATCTGCGCTATCAAGAGGCTGAATTGTGTCATTATTCTTTTTATTTAGATAAATATAACTACACCCTGTGGAAAGGACAGCTTTTAAATAAAGGAAAGCTTTTGTGTTACATTTCTCTGAGATCAGCCACTCGTGCTTTTTTGCCTATCAAGCTGTAAGTATATTACAAGAAAATAGCAATTAGTGGTTGCTAATTATTTAGTTCCTTCTTTTGCTTTTTTCCTTATATTTAAATTTTAGTTTGGTCTGTAAGAACTTAAATATATATATCAGTTTGTTTTAAAAAAGATTGGTTTGATAACTTTGGAAACTTAATTGGCAAGCTGAGCTCTGTTTTCTGTCTTCATTTGAGGATGGGCCACTAGTTATACATATTTATGGTATAAAACTTTTTCTAAGTGATATTTAATCTTAAAATTGATTTTTCAAAGTTTTATTCTAATTAGATTTTTCATTTAGCAATTCGAACATGATACACTTAAAAGTTATCAGTTGTTTGTTATAAACAGCTTTGATGTGGTGAGTTAAGTTAAAATTTATAGGCTGTTTTCAGTCTTGTGCAGTGTATGTTGGAATAGAAAGGTCTCAAATGATCTCTTGCTACCGCCACAGTAAACCTTATGGGCCTTCATAAGTGTTTGAAGATTAACAGTTCATACTCAAATTGTTTAATAAAAAGACAACGTTTTATCCTGTGTGGTTAGTAAAATTGGCGTACAGAATTAGCTTCTGGCTTAAAGAGGAAAGGTTCATAATATTGTCAGGCTATCTATTTACCTGTGCATATATCTGGATTTCCCATATCAAATCCTCTTTAGAATAAATTGCAATATTAATAAATAAGTTCTTTTGTTTTCTGTCAAGATACTTGTGTGTGTGTGAGAGAGAAAGAGAGAGAGAGAGCATTGCTGTTAAGTTATGTATGAGTTAAAAATACAGGTAAGGCAACCGTGCTTTTTCACTTTTTTTTCAGTCCTGAAAAGTTAGATGTTGAAACAGTTATGAGTATTGATCACCTGAAACAGAAAATCCCTCCAGCATTGTTTTATAAGGAAACATACTTAGGTCCAAATGAAGGTAAAGTAATTTAATTTTACTAAAATATAGAAGAAGCAGACTTGATTTGAATATTTACTATGTATTTTTTCTTACGTCAGTTTTGAAGAATGGAATGTATTGCAGCCTTTATGAAGTTGTAGAAAAGACAAGAATTGGAAGTAACATGGAGTGTTTACTGCAAAAACTAGAGAAAGAAAAACTTGTGAGTGAAAGGTTTTAAAATGTTCCTCATTCTCCCTTAGAAATATGCATATTAATAAGTGGTCATATTAATATTTCGGTTCATTTCATTTTTGCCTCTGAAGGTACCACAAGGTCTCTGTCTTTGTTGCTACCATTTAGTTAACAGAGTTTTACTATGGCCTCTGGTACTCTTATTTTTAACCATGACACTAGACATTCTATGGACTAGTCTTCCCCATGAAGTAATTTTATTGTATCGTGTGATTATGACTGTGATATTCAACAAATATTTATTGAATATCATTTTCTGATGCAGGGTATATAGTTCAGTAAAGAATGAGACAAAGAAACTCTTCTCCTGGATTGTACCGTGTGATAAATGGAGTTACTTAGATAGATGTGGTTTGTTCCAGTACAGACAGTGTTATATTTGAAGATTCAAAAATAATAAGGCACCTGGAGAGGTTGAAGGGATAAAAGAACACTACAATAGTTGAGGGAAAGTGGTAGAACATGAGGCTGGAAAAGTCTGTAGGGTGCTGTGTCCTGCTGTGTCATACAGGCAATGTTCAAATGTTTGGAAGTTTGGACTTGATCCTAAGAGCAAAGGGTTTTAAAGGGAGTTGGAATGAGGTTTTGATTATGTATGCAACATGATCAGATCTGTGTTTTGAAAGTTCACCCTGGTTACTCTGTAGAGAATGAATCGAGAAGGGGGGATGAGGTAGGAAACTATTACATTAGAGGATGACAGTGAGTTGGATGAGAAAGGTAAGAATGATGATATGAAAAGAGATTGGTTTAAGAGATATTTACTAGGTAGTATCCAATTTAATAGATACTGACTATAGCAAGTTTGAGTAGAGGGATTAGGTTGGGTATCGCATTGTGATCGGTTCAGGAATAAATGGAAAATGAATATGTGATACTAATATGTACAGTTTAGTTAGAGGAGAAGAGGTGGTTGCAGAGGAGAGTGGCTATTCCAAGGTTTTTATTAACATGAGATAGATGAGCTCATGTTTAAATGTTGATGGGATATTCCGGTGGAGGGGGAGAGAAGTTTTTTGCACAGGTATGCCGTTTAATACAAGTTTTACAGCAGTTGACTTCTTTTTACTCCTCGTTTTATTGAGACTCAATTTCCAGGTAGTCAAATGGAGATTTGTATCAGTGATTTTCAGAACCTGCAACTTCGTTTTTAATGGCTACATAGAATTTTGTTGTATTCCTGTATATTTGCTTAATCATGCCATTGTTTGTAGATGAGTCACATTATATAGGAAACTTTTAGGCAAGTTTATACACTTAGGAATTGGTGGATACCTAGCAATAATTTTTTGACTAACCTGCCAGAAACTTTTGGGCTTAGACATCTTAGAACACCCCCGTGTGCACACACACACACACACACACGACATTCACTGCATATGAACATAATCTTATATTTGTTTTTTGTTACCTTCTGAAAGCCTGTCTGTAATACAAGTGTTCTCATGATCAAAATGTATTCAATTCCTGAGTTCAGAAAGTGAAAATGAAAGTTTAGATGGTAGGTTTGGATATAGTGGGATATTGAGTTATCCAAATCTGTTCGGTTCTTGCATTTCAGAGAATGAGTATTGAGAGTCTGGACAGTGAGGGGTTTATCAGAAAAGTACAATATCTGCTCAGTTCCTAATAGTGAGATTCAGGATAGGAAGGATACTGGCATTTTGTTCTTCACCTGAGCAAGTATTATATTAGGTTCATGGAGGACTGGGTCTTCCCAGAATCAAGAAATGAAGTAAGATCCTACATCTCAGAGAGCATGGGCATTCCACAGTTCACTCTGCGTAAATCTAGTGGACCTCGGTGTTTTGTGTAGCTATCCTTTTTCCTGCAAACCTCATTGGGAATTATCCTAACTATAGCTACTTTGTTCATGGTTGTCATGATAATGGGAGGTGCATTGGGAGCTGTTCGGTTCTTAATTTTTCTTGAATACATATGCGAGGTGTTCTGGATCAGAGATAGATTTAGTGAAGACCTCTAAGTAGTAAATGTATTGGCCCTCCTTTGCCCTAGTCGTTACTCTTAGGGCAATGCAATGAGAGATAGGTTAATTAGCCTGTGCAAGTAGCTGGACACTTAATAGGCAGGAGATGAGGAAAAATGATTTTTCTTTGCTTATAAAGGGAAGGAGTCACGTATCACCCCTCCCCTCCTGAAAAGGTCCTCTTGAAAATGTAATGAATATTAACTTCAACCCTTTGGTAAATAAATAAAATCTCTTCAGGAGCCAGGTAGCCCTCTTGGATCTAAAGACGTCTCCAAATTCCTAGGACTCATTCCTCCTTAAAATGTAAATACCTAGGGAGATAGCTCTTTAGTCTTCCTTGCTTCTTGGGACTTGACCTAGGAACCTAACCTGTGCTGTAACCTCTTGGCCCTTTTGTGTATGTACTTGGCACTCACAAGAAAATAAGAGAAATTTAATTATTCTTTTGGGTCATGGCAATTAACTAGATAATTGGCTACAGATCTAATTCTTAAGGTATGCGAAGAGTAAAATATATCCGGGGGAAATGAAAGCAAACATTCCCTGTCTTTATATCATATACGTTTTTGCATATTGATAGGCTAGGACTTTTTGCAGGAGCACTGAGAAATCCAGGGATGGTTTATTTTCCCACATGGAGATTTATGAAGTAAGTGAAAATATATTGAGCTCTCTTTTGGCTGGTGGTAAGTCAAGTTAATTCTTAAAGCTGACTTTAATATTAAAAAAAAAACATGAGGGGCTGGCCCGGTGGCGTAGTGGTTAGGTGCACATGTTCCGCTTCGGCGGCCCGGATTTTGCTGGTTCGGATCCTGGGTGCGGACATGGTACCGCTTGGCAAGCCATGCTGTGGTAGGCATCCCACATATAAAGTAGAGGAAGATGGGCACAGATGTTAGCTCAGGGCCAGTCTTCCTCAGCAAAAAGAGGAGGATTTGCAGCAGATGTTAGCTCAGGGCTGATCTTCCTAAAAAACAAAAAAAAAAATTAGATGTCCCTAAATTCTAATATTGTCTGTGATGTGAACATTCGCCTACATATCTCTTGGTGTACATGTACAAGACTTTTTTTCTCTCAAGTATATATCTAATATATTAGATTTATTATCTATAAGTAGAATTATTGAATCATAATATATGCACGTGACTGGCTTTACAAGAATAATGCCGTATTGTTTTAAGTGGTTGTACTAATTTATACCCCCCAATACCAGCAAGTTCCTGTTAATTCACATACCTACAATTGCTTGGTATAGTTAGACTTTGGCAAAAATCTTGCCAATCTGGTAGGTGTAAAATAGTATCTTACCGTGCTTTTAGCTTGTATTTTCCTGAAATATGAAGAGTTGATCATCCTTCCATAAGTTTACATCTTTTAATGTTCAGTTGCCTGCTTTTCCTCAAGTGGCTTGTGTTTTCTTAATTTGAAAATTAATTTCTTAATTTCTTAATTCTTATATTTTGGGTACTAATGCTGAGCTATGTGTGCTACAGTTTGTTTCTTTTTTATAATTTGTGCTTACCTTTTTACTTTTTATTCATGGTGTTTTTTGAAGAACAGATATTCTTAACTTTAATGTGGTTGAATTTATCTGCCTGAATGTTAAGCACTGATTGTGACTTCTTTAAGAAATTCTTCCTTCCCCCTAGGTCTTACAGATTCTGCCCTATATTTTTTTCTGAATGTGTTATGACTTTGCCTTTGACGCTTAAAACTTTAAAAATACATATGTACATATTTTTTTGTTTTTGCATGATAGACTATAGGAATCCAACTTCATTTTTTTCTCCCATATGAATAACAAGTTGTTCCTGAACCATTTACTGAGTAGTCCGTCCTTTCTCCACTAAGAAGTCTTGATACCAGGTAGGGCAAATTGCCCCACTTTTTTCATCTTTTTTTTTTTTTTTTCCTTCCCCCAAAGCCCCCCAGTACATAGTTGTATATTCTAGTTGTGAGTGCCTCTCGTTATGCTTTTTTCATCCTTTTTAGGAGTGTTTTGGTATTTGAGATTTAGCTTTTTTCCAGAAAATTTAAGAATCAGCTTGCTTTTTTCAAAAAGTTTTAGGATCGGTTTGTTATGTGTCCCTCCCTATTTCCCCCTCAAAAACCCTGTTGGAATTTTTTTATTGAAATTTTGTTAAATCTGTAGATCAGATTTGAGAGAATTGACATCTTTGTGATACTGTCTTACCCATGAACAAGATTATCTCTACTTCTTTAGGGTATTCTTTTAATAGAGGTTTATAATTTTCTGGATACAGGTCTTGCTCATTTTTTGTTAGATTTATCCCTAGACATCTTATATTTTTTTATGCTCTTGTAAACAATACTTTCCATTTCAGTACATTTTCTGCATGTTGTGTATATAGAATTGTAATTGATATTTAAGTATTGATTTTATCTCAGATCAGTATATGAAATTTGAATAATTATTGTTTTTTGTACATTCTTTGGGATTGTTACATAGATTTCTTTATCTGGGAGCAACATTATTTTGGTTTTTCCTCTCTAGTCTTTAGGCTCTGTATTTCTTTTTCTTTTGTTACTGTGCAATCTAGGATCTCTAATACGATGCTGAATGAAAATGGTGATTGTAGGCGTTCTTCTTGGTTTTCAAAAGAACACTTCTAACATTAACCATTAGGTAGGAAGTTTGCAGTAGGTTTTTCATAGATACGTTTATCAGTTAAAGTTTTTCCTTCTTTATTTTTTTAACTATGAATGGATTTTTAATTTTATTGAATATTTATTTATTTATTGCATTTATGAAGATGGTTACAGGTATACCTCGGAGATATTGCGGGTTCAGTTTCAGACCACTGCAATAAAGTGAGTCACACAAATTTTTTGGTTTCCCAGTGCATATAAAAGTGTTGTTTATACTATATTGTAGTCTAGTGTGCAGTACCATTATGTCTAAAAAAACAAGGTGCATACCTTAATTTAAAAAGTTCTTTATTGCTAAAAAATGCTAACCATCATCTGAGCCTTCAGCGAGTTGTAATCTTTGTGCTAGTGGATGATGTTGCCTTGATGCTGATGGCTGCTGACTGGTCAGGATGGTGGTTGCTGAAGGTTAGGGTGGCTGTGGCAGTTTCTTAAAATAAGACAACAGTGAAGTTTGCTGCAGTTGGTTGAGTCTTCCTTTCACAAATGATTTCTCTGAGGCATGCAGTGCTGTTTGATAGCAATTTACCCACAGTAGAACTTCTTTCAAAATTGGAGTCAGTCCTCTCAAACCCTGCCGCTGCTTTGTCAACTAAGTTAATGTAATATTCTAAATCCTTTGTTGTCATTTCAATGGTCTTCACAGCATCTTCACCAGGAATAGATGCCATCTCAAAAAACCACTCTCTTTGCTCATCTATAAGAAGCAACTCCTCATCCATTAAGAGTTTTATCATGAGAGTGCAGCAATTCAGTCATATCTTCCAATTTCAGTTCTAATTCTAGTTTCCTTGCTGTTTTTACCACGTCTGCCGTAACTTCCTCCACTGAAATCTTGAACCCCTCAAAACCATCCATAAGGGTTGGATTCAACTTTTTCCAGACTCCCATTAATGTTGATATTTTGATCTCTTCCTGTGAATCACAGATGTTCCTTGTGGCATCTAGAATGGTGATTTCTTTCCAGGAGATTTTCAATTTACTTAGCCCAGATCCATCAGAGGAATCACTGTGGCAGCTATAGTCTTATGAAGTGTATTTCTTAAATAATAAGATTTGAAAGTTGAAATGACTTCTTGATCTGTCGGCTGCAAAATGGGTGTTGTGTTAACAGACATGAAAACAGCATTAATCTCACTGTACGTCTCCATTGGAGCTCTTAGGTGACCCAGTGTGTATCAGTGAACAGTATTATTTTGAAAGGAATCTTTCTGAGCAATAGATTTCAACAGTGGACTTAAAATACTCAGTAAACCATGTTGTAAACAGATGTGGTGTCATCCAAGCTTTGTTGTTCCAATATAGAGCACAGGCAGAGTAGATTTAGCATAATTCTTAAGGGCCCTAGGATTTGCAGAATGATAAATGAACATTGGCTTCAACTTAGTCTCCAGCTGCATTAGCCCCTAAAGAGAGAGTCAGCCTGCCTTTTGAAGCTTTGAAGGCAGGCATGGACTTCTTTCTAGCTATGGAAGTCCTAGATGACATCTTCCAATATGAGGCTGTTTCATCTACATTGAAAATCTAGTGTAGCTATCTTCATTGATTATCTTAGCTAGATCTTCTGGATAACTTGCTGCAGCTTCTGCATTAGCACTTGCTGCTTCACCTTATTATGTTTTGGAGATGGCTTCTTAAACTTGATGAAACCACCTCTGCTAGCTTCAAACTTTTCTTCGGCAGCTTCCTCACCTCTCACCCTTCATAGAATTGAAGAGAGTTAGGGATTTGTTCTGGATTATGCTTTGGCTTAAGGGAATGTTGTAGCTGGTTTGATCTTCTATCCAGACCACTAAAACTTTCTCCACATCAGCAGTAAGGGTGTTTCACTTTCTTATCGTTTGTATGTTCACTAAATTAACACTTCTAATTTCCTTCAACTTTTCCTTCACATTCAAAACTTGGCTAATTGTTTGGCGCAAGAGGCTTAGCTTCCAGCCTATCTTGACTTTTGACCTGCCTTCCTCACTAAGCTTAATCGTTTCTAGCTTTTGATTTAAAGTGAGAGATATGTGACTCTTCTTTCACTTGAACACGTAGAGGCCATTATAGGGTTGTTAGTTGACCTACTTTCAATATTGTTGCATCTCAGGAAATAAGGAAGCCCCAGGAGAGGAGAGAGATGGGAGAATGGCTGGCTGGTAGAGCAGTCAGAACACACATTTATCGATTAAGTCCACTGTCTTATGTGGGTATGGTTTGTGGTGCTCCAAAGCAATGACAATAGTAACATCAAAGATCACTGATTACAGATCACCATAACAAATAGAATAATGATGGAAAAGTTTGAAATGTTGCGAGAATTACCAAAATGTGATAGAGACACAAAGTGAGCAAATAGTGTTAGAAAAATGGTGTTGATAGACTTGCTCACTGCAGGGTTGCCACAAACCTTCAATTTGTAAAAATACAGTATCTGTGAAGTGCAGTAAAGCAAAATGTGATAAAACGAGGTGTGCTTGTACCTGGTATCTTAGTCAGGGTTCTCCAGAAAAACAGAACCAATAGGATGTGTATATATATAGAAAGAGAGTTATTATAAAGAATTGGCTCATGCAGTTAGGAGGCTGAAAAGTCCTAGGATTTTCAGTCAGCAAGCTGGAGACCCAGGAGAACTGATGGCATAGTTGCAGTCTGAGTCCGAGTGTCTGAGCACCAGGAGAGCCCATGGTTCCAGTTCACATGATGGCAGGCTTGAGACCCAGGAAAAGCTGATGTTTCAGTTTGAGTCCAGAGGCAGGAAAAAAACCTGATGTCCCAGCTCGAAGGCAGGCAGGCAGGAGGAATTTCCCCTTTCTCCAGGAACGGTCAGCGTTTTCTATTCAGAGCTTCAGCTGGTTAGATGAGACTCACTCGCATTGGGAAGGGCAATCTTCCTTACTCAGTCTATCCATTTGTATGTTAAATTGATCCACAAATACCCTCAGAAACACCCAGAATAAAGTTTGACTAAATATCTGGACACTGTTGCTCAGACACATAAAATTAACCATTACACATAGTATTTATCCCATAAACTTAATAAGATGAATTATATTTATTTTTTCCCAGTGTTAAACTACCCCTGTGTTGCTGGTTTAGAATATCCCGCCCCCCCGTTTTTTTTAATAAATGTGCAGTTTGGACTGTGAAAGTTTTGTTTAGGAATTTTGTATCTGTGCTGGTGAGTGAGATTGACCTGCAGTTTTCCTTTTCATATTGCCTTTGTCTAGTTTTTGTATCAAGGTTATGGTAGCTTCCCAGAATTGAGGTGGGTAGTGTTTCCTCATTTTGCAAGAGATGGATATATATATGATTAACGTAATCTGTTCTTTGGGTATTGGGTATCGCTTAACTGCAAAATTGTGTTGTCTTTTGTTTATGGATGGTTTTAAAGTACTGATTCCATTTCTTTTAATAGTTAAGCTTTTCAAGTTTTCTATTTCTTCTTGGGTCAATTTGGATATATTACAGTTTTGTTTGTTTTTTATGAATTTGTTCGTTTCCTCTATTTTTTAATTTATTGAGATAGAATTATTTACATAGTATCTTTTTAATAGCTGCTGTGAGCATTTTTACATGGTATTTTTATTATGCCTTCTCTCATTAGTCACTTTCACTAGAGGTTTGTCTATTAGTCTTAAAAACCAAATTTTAGTTTTGACCCTCTGTTGCATCTTTGTTTTACTATTTTATTAAATTCAGCTTTTAGTTTATTAACTTCTACTTTTTGGGGGTTTATTCTGTTATTTCCGACTTCTTAAGTTGGAAAAATGGTCAATGAATTTTGAGTTCCAAGTACTGCTTTAATTGCATCCATGCATTTTAATATGCAGTATTTTTATTATCATTCAGTTCTGAGTAATTTTTAGTTTCCATTATGATTTCCACTTCGACACATGACTTATAGGTATGTCTTTGTTGTTGTTGTTGTTGTTGTTTTTGAGGAAGATTAGCCCTGAGCTAACATTTGCCACCGATCCTCCTCTATTTGCTGAGGAAGATTGGCCCTGAGCTAACATCTGTGCCCATCTTCCTCTATTTCATACGTGGGATGTCTGCCACAGCATGGCTTGATGAACAGTGTGTAGGTCCACACCCGGGATCCAAGCTGGTGAACCCTGGGTCACTGAAGCAGAGTGCACGAACTTAACTGCTGGGCCATGAGGCCAGCCCTAATGTTTTTTAATTTCCAAATGTATGAGAATACTTTTGTCTTTTTGTTTTTTATATTATAATTCCATTGTAATCAGAACAGGTGGTGATTATTTGAAATTTATTGAGACTTGATTTAAAACTTACTTTGTGGTCAGTTTTTGTACTACCTGCTCTGTATTTGAGAAAAAACATATTCTTTAATTGTTGGATCCTGGGTACACAATTCTGGGTTGACAGCCATTTTCTCTTAGCACTTGGACTATACTACGATATTTCTGGCTTCTTTTTCTGTTGAAAGGTCAGCTTTAGTCTAATTACTGTTCCTTTGTAGGTCATCTCTCTTTTCTGGTTGCTTTTTTAATTTTTTGTTGTTGGTATTTTGCAGTTACCTTAAATATATCTAGGAGTAAACTTCTTATTTTTCCAGCTTTGTATGTATTCTCCTTCATATCTGTGGATTTGTATCTTCATTTTGGGAATATTGTTAGTCATTATCTCTCTGATTATACTTCTCCATTTTCTTTAGACTGTCTTTCTAGGACTCTGAAGCATCATATGGCAGATCTTTTCATTTTGTTCTCCATGTCTGTTAACCTCTGTTGTGTTTTCCATTCAGTTTCTCTGCTGCATTCTGAGTACTTTCATCACGGCTGTCTTCTAGTTTACAAAATCTGTCTTTAGGTGTGTCTAATTTACTGTTTAATCCATTCATTGAGTTTCTAATTTCACAGAGAGTATTTTTGATTTCTAAAAGGTATATTTGACTCAGAAATCTACCTATTTTTTTTCATTTTTGTATATGCCGTTTAAAAAATTTATTTATAAAAATGAGACCCTATCGTACATTCTTTTCAATAAGAAGCTTTTTTCAGGCAACAATATGCTACACTGATCATTTTTTTTAATTCTTTCAGAAATATTTATTGAGTACCTATTATGTGCCAGGCATTGTTCTAGGAGGTGGAGGTTATATTCTGGTATTCTCTGTTTTTTTTTTTTCCTGGTGAGGAAGATTGTGCCTGAGCTAACATCTGTTCCTAATCTTCCTCATTTTGCTTGAGGAAGATTGTTGCTGAGCTAACATCTGTGTCAATCTTCCTGTTTTGTATATGGGATGCCACTATCGCATGGCTTGATGAGTGGTGTGTTAGGTTCGTGCCCAGGATCCAAACATGCGAACCCCAGGCCACCAAAGCATGTGAACTTAACTACTACCCCACCGGGCCAGCCCCTCTTTGTTATTTTTTTTATTGAAATGATTCACCATTTTAGTCATTTTAAAGTGTACAAGTTAGTGATTTTTAGTACATTCACAATGTTGTATAACCATCACCACTATCTAATTCCAGGGCATTTTCAACACCCATTAAGCATTCACTGTGCCTTCCTTCTTCCTCCCAGTCCCTGGTAATCACTAATCTACTTCTGTCTTTATGGATTTGTCTATTCTGGACATTTTACATAAGTGGAATCATGCGCTATGTAGCCTTACAGTGCCTGGCTTCTTTCCCTTAGCATAATACTTTTAAGGTTCATCCATGTTATAACGTGCCAGTACTTTATTCCTTTTTATGGCTGAATAATAATTTATTCTGGATAATGCCGCATTTTGTTTGTCCATTCATGAGTTGTTTCCACTTTTTGGCTGTTGTGAATTACTGCTGTGAAATTTGTGTACCAAGTTTTGTGTGAACATGTTCTCAGTTCTACCAATTATTTTGTTTATTTCTTTAGACATTTCACACTTGTTTTATATATTGTATCTGATAATTCCAGTGTAAAGCCCTTGTGTGTTTAAATCTCATAGCTTATTTTCTCCTAAGTTTGGTGAGTTAAGATTGTGAGCTTAATATTTTATATTTTTCATACATTTTTGTTTTTGTACCATATTACCTGTAATGTTATCTGGAAAGTCAAAATAGTAGAATCAAGTAATAAAACTCCACAGACTGTGTTAATACTGTTTTCTGAGAGGGAAGGAAACAGTAGGTGTAATAAATAGAGGCAGCAGGAGCACAGAGTTCACAGGTGTTTCCTTTTCTACAGGATTGAAAGTGTTTCTTTGGGCTAAAGCTACAACTATTACTGCTAGGGCCTCTGTCTGAATGTTGTTTCTGGGTGTAGAGTCCCTGTGCTTCACGGATCTCTTGGGACATTGAAGCCCTTAGAGGACAAGGGTCTTTAGGCCACTAAGCAAATAGAATTTTTAAGACCTGGTATTTGGAGTGGGTGAGAAGTTAAAAGAATCTAATTGTTTTTCCTCATTGACTACAAAAGATGAAAATCCTATTCATGCTTCCCAGCTTCCTGTTCTGACAACCAGCAGCTGGGCAAAATGTTAAAAGGGATATGATATATCAAACATTTCAGATAAAAGTGTTTGAGTCTGAAAGAAAAATTTTGTGGTACATTGTCTGCTTTATTTTCAAGTGTTCAGTGTTTATATTAAATGTAAATTGGTAACAGAGTCACTTTTTGTCCTTTAAATTATTGGTTCTTACACAGACTTTGTTTACTCAGATTGTTTAATAGGAATTTAGATACTACAAATTTTCTTTCAAAATCCAGATATCCTTTTGTGTTCTATTGCTATGCTCAGTTCTTCCTTTACTTACCCTTTCTTTAATCCAAAAATATTGTGAACTATTGCAGGAGCCCCTGAACTGAGTTCTTCCAGATGTTACGTTATTTTCTTTCCTCTCCTGCACAGTGCTGTCAAGGCGTTTTTTTTTGTTTTTGTGGGTTTTTTTTAGAGAAACACTCCAGTTCAAAAGGGTTATCTCAAGGGCGTTCCTGGCTAACCTGGCATTCTTGTCTTTATACAATCTAGCCCATGCTCCTTTCTTCTGGACTTGTCTTATGCATTTGTCCTAGTCTGTCTTCACCTTTTTGCCAGTCATAAGTACTATGATGCCTGCAAACTGTCCATCGTATTATAACTCTGCCTTTGCCCATGATGTTGCCTCTGCTCAAATGTCCTTCCTACAATCTCAGGGTCTTGGGAGTGTACCCATCCTTCAAAATTCACTTCCAGTACACTCTTAGTGTCTTTCCCAACTTTATAAACAAACTGTATTTTTCCCCTTCCTGTTGCTTTGTAAATATTTTTGAGAACTTTTCTATCTTATCTAATTCTTGATATTTCTTGTGTTACTCTGTCCACCCAATTATAAACTTCTCATAATCAAGGATCTTGTGTTGCTTTTCTTTGATGTTCTCTCTCACAAGGCAAATTGCCTAACATGTGAGAAAGATGTTTGTTCATTAAATATGTGAAGAATTACATTATAGCAACACATTTCATTTGAGATTAGCCTGAACTCTTAAAAGGCAGCATTTGTGTCATACTTTTTTTATGTCTCCAACATCCAGCACACTGCCTTGGCAGTTAATAACATGTCTTTTGAATTGCTATGGAAAATATCTGAAGTCCTTAGTTTGGTCCTTGTATTTTAGCTTCAAGGAAAAATTAGCTGGTTTCATGGTTAATTGAGGAAATTCTTTCAGTAATATTTTCTTATTAAAGTTATCCCTAAGGAATTCTTATTTAATTGGAATCTTATTAATCAGAGTTGGTGGAAAGAGTTTTTAACTAATTCAGTAGCCATATTTTTCCGAAAAAGATGATCAAGAAGTTTTTTTCTTTATAATTAGTAAAAACTGCTGTGTGTCTGCTGTATGGTGAGTAATAATAAAGCAGATTCAACTTCTTCCCTCTTCCAAAAATGCAGGTTCTTGTTAAACCTTTGGGAGACCGAGGATACCTTTTTCTTCTCTCTCCTTGTCAAATGGTTTCTCCATATGGTAGGTGATCTCTTTGATTTTTACAATTTTTGTTTAACTTTTTAGTTCAAACACATTGCTAATGAATTTGACTTCTGTTTTTTTAGAACACCAAACTGCCAAGCCTCGAGTCCTCCATGCTTTGTTTCTATTTCAAGAACCTAGAGGCCTAGTTACTTGTAAGTTCTTTCAATATCTAAATCTAGTTACTTATAATAACTACATTTTATTGAAAATTTCCAGATAAATCCATTAAGCATTTTGTCTTTCTTACATCATGTTTTGGGAAATACTGGGGATATTAAGAGGTATTAGCAATATAAAACACAAATTATATGCCTTGGTTTTTTTAATTATGAAAAATTATTTGGGTTTTATCAGTGTTTTCACTAAATAAACGTTGATTATAATTGTAATGATACCATAACTTACTTTTTCAGAATTTTATATTATGATTTTTTTAGCTGAGTTCGTTTTTGCGTTCAAATTTTAGCGAGTATAAAAGCATTGTGTGTTAGGTTAAATTTAGGCCATTCGAAATTAGTAAGAATTTTTCACGCTGATGTTAGAGAAAATTTGCTATTCACCATTTCTAAGAACAACTTTCATGCTATATTAAGGTAAAGTTCCAACTAATGGATTTCACTGTCAGATGAGAATGAGATTCTCAACTGTAGCTACTCAGTGCCTGTATATCTGCTTATGGGATAGAGAGTTCATGCGAAGGTAAAGTTGTTACGTTTTAACAGGAAGGAGTGACATTGCTATCATTTGCAGGACTGTCTTGCTAGAAGCCTCAGATCTTGCCCTGTCTATTTCTCCTTACATTTTGCTTGCCACCAGTGGAATTGCCTAGGGACAACAGGAAATAAAAAGATCTTCAATGAGTGGGTGTTTTTCCCTTTAAAAATATGTTCTGCAATTTCGATTTAGTGTCTTGTTGGACTATTTGAGGCTTCTGGACTTAGAAGCATGCTGTTCATGTATTTCTATAACACATATATGTATTAGGATACATACTAGTTTGGTTCTTGATTAATGTATGAGTGTTGTTACATTTGTTTGACACTATATAGATCTATATTTGATTAGTTTCTTGATTGTTAACATAATTTGCCTTTTTGGTTTGTTTACAGCTCAAAAACTTTCAACCAATGCAGCACCACAGGAGAGACATGAGAGCATGCCAGATGTATTAAAAATAACTCAGTTTTTACAATTTGCTTTGATTCAGTGTCGAAAGGAATTCAAAAGTATAAATACTATAAATTTTCATTCTGTTGTTGAAAAGTATGTAAATGAGTTTTTTAAGCGAGGTTTTGGTTCAGGTAAACGAGAGTTTATCATGTTTCCATATGATTCACGATTAGATGATAAGAAATTCTTATACTCAGCTCCAAAAAATAAATCCCATATTGATAATTGTTTACATACCTATATTTTTCGGCCTGAAATGTATCAGTTACCTATTTGTAAATTAAAAGAGCTATTTGAAGAAAATAGAAAACTTCAACAGTTCAGTCCACTTTCAGATTATGAAGGCCAAGAAGAAGAAATGAATGGTACAAAAATGAGATTTGGAAAACGAAATAACTCAAGGGGTGAAACTGTTAAACCTAGAAAGCAGAAGTCATGTCACTCTTTGGATTATGATAAGGATAGAGTCAAAGAATTGATTAATTTAATTCAGTGTAGGAAAAAGAATGTGGGTGGGGACTCAGACACAGAAGATATGAGAAGCAAAACTGTCTTGAAGAGGAAGCTTGAGGATCTACCTGAAAATATGAGAAAGCTTGCGAAAACCAGTAATTTTTCTGAAAATTGCCATCTGTATAAAGGTAAAATATCAGATTGCTCTTATATAGTGTAAAAAATAACAACCAAAAATATAGCAAAATAGTTCTGTCCTTTCCGTTAGTACAGAGGCCTGCGGTTACAGCCTGGGAGCCAATCCAGCCTATCCTCTGTTTTTATAAAGAAAGTTTTATTGGAATACAGCCACGTCGAATCATTTATATGTGTATAATTACTTTCACAGTATAATGACAGAGTTGGGACAGAGACTGTATGGCCCAAAGCTTAAAATATTTACTGTCTGTTCCTTTACAGAAAATATTTGCCACCTCCTGCTTTAGTACATCAGATTTCTGAATTGTGTAGCTTAGGCTAATATGAGAAAATAATGTATGCTTAGCTGTTATCCTACTAATTGGAGCTCCTGTTCTTTTATATTCCTTTAATGTTATAATTGGAAACATACAATATAGAACGTTGGGTTCTTTTAGCATGTTGTTTAATGAAAGGAACCTTCTGAGCTTTAAAATAAAATCTCTTAGATGCATACAGGTATTTTTTTCCACTTAGGAGTCCGGTAATATGTTTGGCTTTTTCTTTTTTCTATCTTTCTTTCTTTTGTTTTAGTTGACAGTTACAAAAAGAAATGGGAGACCCTTCTTAGAAGTGTGTGTTTAAATATTGCAAGTAGTTTAAAACATGTCTTCATCTAGATTTTTAAGATCCTTAAACTGCTAGTCTGTGAGCATGAAGTGTGTTCCTTTGCTTTCAGGGACCTTTGATGTAACAATCTACATTTTGTGCTGATGCTGCTGTTGTTGATTGTAGCAGATCTGAATATTCCATTCCTCTGTTTCTTACTAAGCAAATTTTACTTGTATGTTTTCAAATTCAGTGTGTCTCAGAACTGACTAGGTTAGTCAGATCAATGCCCTTATGACACTGTTCTCTTAGCAATGTATGTTTGTATCCTTAGTTACTTTCCACTTATCTGCTCTCTTTTACTTCCTCTCTTCCTGCACTATCCAATATTAGCTACTTAGCCACATGTTATTTAAGTTTAAAATAATTAAAATGAAATAAAGGTTCATTTCCTGCATTACACTGGTACATTTCACCAGCCACACCACTGTATTGAACAGCATAGGTAGAGGACATTCCCATCATTGCAGAAAGTTCTATTTGACAGTGTTGTTCTCTTCAGTAACTTTCAGGGTTTTTTTTACTTGACCTGTGTTCTCTTTTTCTTCCTAATGTTTTAATCCTTATTCGTGTTTTCATCTCCTGGGTGGCCTTCCTGGTTTCTATCACTCATTTCAGTATCATGTTCTTCTTAATATTCCTTTGCTAATTTGCTACCAATTTCTGCTTCTGTATTTGTTTGTCAAGCCTTTGCTATAGACTGGTCATGTCCAGCCTAGGGCGTAGCCAGGTTTCCCACTCTTTCAGAACATGCCCCTTGGTAAAGACTCATCTCTCTTTTTCTCCAGAATATGTCATGATCTGCCCTTTACTTTGCTTTCTTGTTTCCTGAAGCATCTTTCATTTCTCTCAAGCATCCTATCTTTACAATTCGGATCTCTCTTTAGCTTTATGACTGTCCTGCTCCTGGATGGTTTTCATTTGACTGTCCTGCTCCTGGATGGTTTTCATATCCTGGATTTCTGCTCTGTGCTGAACCTGTTGGCACTTACTGATCCATGCTGTTTTATAGTGTTAGTCTTGAGAAAGTGCTTACTATGTGCTAGGTGCTTTACATACATGGACTCGTTAGTTCTTGAGTGGGATTCCTTTTCTAGATAGAAACAAGTGGTAGTAATGCCTTTTATCATTAGTAGGCAGATTAGAAATCAGCATATTACTACTAATTGGTTATGCATTTTCAAAAAATTCCCTGGTAGACACTATTATCCTTATTTTATAGATGAGAAAACCATTTCAGAGAAGTTAAATAACTTTACCTAAAATTATGTAGTTCACTAATCCATGTTTGAACCCAGTTCTGACTGACTCCAAAGCATTGTTCCTAAACTCGGCTTATTTCCTAACACTGAGCACATTATAGGCAAGATACTTAAATTTTGGTACTGTTAATAAGGTGATGATTGACTAATTTTGTATATGTGACAAAACAGTTGTGAATGAAATCAGGCTTTATCAGTAATTAAAATGATTGGGGGCCGGCCTGGTGGTGCAGCGGTTAAGTGCGCACGTTCTGCTTCGGCGGCCCAGGGTTCCCCGGTTCGGATCCCAGGTGCGGACATGGCACCGCTTGGCAGGCTATGCTGTGGTAGGTATCCCACATATAAAGTAGAGGAAGATGGGCACGGATGTTAGCTCAGGGCCAGGCTTCCTCAGCAGAAAGAGGAGGACTGGCAGTAGTTAGCTCAGGGCTAATCTTCCTCAAAAAAAAAAAAAAAACGATTGGAATGCCATGCTAATTATAATAGAGCAAAGGAGAAATGGGGCAGGGGAGAAGGGGTAGACAGGCTAAATTAGAACTAGTGGTGATCAGACTTAAATTTCTAGGTGTTCCTCACTTGTGTTTCTTTCTAGTCATTTTGCCACTTTATTTCTGATTTCTAAAAGTAGAAATTTAGAAGTTGGATTCTGATTTATAAAATACCCTGATCTTGATTTAGTGGTGAACCTACTCGTTTTATAAAAGGTAACCTCCTATTCCCCTACCCCTTTTAACAATAACTTTTTTTGAGGTATGATTTATATACAATGTACCCATTTTAAGTACACAGTTTGATGAGTTTGGATAGCTATGTTACCACCACTCCAAGATATAGAACGTTTTTGTTACCCCCAAAAGTTGCCTTGTGCTCCTTTGTAGTTCATCTCACTCCACCCCACCACTGATCTGTTTTCTGTCTTTATAGATTAGTTTTGCCTGTTCTATAATTTCATGTAATTAGAATCATATAGTATAATCTCTGTTATTTCTAATTTTTCTTTTTTTTTTTTTTGCTATGGTACATTATACCCTACCTAAATTGGAAATCCTGACATCTACCCAGGGTTTAGACTCCTTCAGCATTAAATAAAGCATGCAACTTTCTGTTTGTCTGCTCCCTTTGGGAGTTTTTAATATATTGGTTGTGCAGATTACCCAGATTTATACCTGCTTGGAGCCATGTCTTAATATGTTTTCTCTCATAGTGCTTTTGTTTTTTTTTACTTTTTTTTTTTTTTTGAGGAAGATTAGCCCTGAGCTAACTGCTGCCAAATCCTCCTATTTTGTAACGTAAGGGATAGATGTGCTTGTAAAACCTAAGCCAGTAGTTTGATTGAGTTCCTGTCCATAAATCTTTTAATTAATTTTTAGATATATCTGATTTTATTTTTATACGAGTCTTCCAAACTTAACTTTAAGAGATGACTTTTCTTTCTCTTTTCGCTTCAGAGTCTCCACAGCCTATTGGCTCACTTGGGCATGATGCTGACTTGAGACGGCAGCAGCTGGATACCTCGAACTCCAGCCTTGCTGACATCCAAAGGCTGTTTAATTGGCTGTCAGAAACACTAGCAAATGCACGCCATTCTGATGCATCCCTGACAGATACAGTCAATAAAGCTTTAGGATTAAGCACTGATGATGCCTATGAAGAGCTGAGGCAAAAGCATGAGTATGAGTTGAACTCTACCCCAGATAAGAAAGAATATGAACAGTCTACTTGTGTAAAAATTGAAAGTACACATTTTAAGGATACTCAGAGCCCATTGCTAGAAGTTGATACATCATCTTTAAAGTATCCTGTTGCTGTTTCTACCAGTGAAATAGGCACTGACCATAAACTACATTTGAAAGAAGTAAGCATATGTCTTTTGATCTTTGCTTTTGTGAATGTGTGTGAAAGAGAGGATGTCAATGTGCTTCAATGAGGTTTTTTTTCCTGTTCAAAAAGAAAGAAAATACACATTACAGTAAAAGTATCTGTCCAGGATAGTATTTCTAAGTTCTTCCTTATTATGAGATAAAGGCAGAAGTAGTTTTTTTCCTTCCTCCGTATATAGGCTTATATATGGTCTAAGATTTAGCTATCGTGATAAAGTTAAGGCTGGACAGTCTGTTTGTCAGAAATAGCTTATTGGGGGTTAATTCCGTATCATTTCATAATGAAATTGAATCCTCAAAACATTGGCATCCTGCTAGCAGTACCGGAATCTAAAGGTGAGGCAGATGAGGTGACCAAAGTCAGTGTATCAGTGTTGTAAACAAGGTTAGATGCTTTGTATTTCTCATGCAAATAGGAATAGAAAATGAATGGCCTTTAGGATTATCTCTGACGTGACTCTCAGCCTTGTTTGACAGGGCATCCAGTCTATTTATGATAAGTGCTTAGAGTACTGATCTCTAGCTAAGAAGTAGCTTTATCTCACCCCAAGAAGTGGCTGCATCACTGGGGAACAGTACCAAGATGGCGCCGTATTCCTAAGGGTTTATTTGTAATTTGCTCTTTCTTTCATTTTCTCTTCCCTGCCTTTGAATAAATGTCAAATGCATTTCTCTAGGCTTTCTTCATATAGTTTTGGGATATTTATTTTAGGGGGAGGATGATGGCAGGAGGCTCACTTGGGGAGGTAGGTAAGGTAGGCATTGAGGAACTAACATATATTGTTAACATTTCTTGGCGTATCTAATACTCGGAATCACGTTGATGGGGGTATGGGCCAAACCGAGCACATTGCCTACTTTTGTAACTAAAGTTTTATTGGAACACAGCCATGCCCATTCTTTTAGGTATTGCCTGTGGCTGCTTTTGCACTACAATTGCAGGGCAGAGTATCTGGCCCGCAAAACCTAAAATACTTGGCACTTTACCGAAAAAGTTGACCAGTCTTCTCTAAATCAACATCACATTATGTTTTGAGGGAAAAAATTGTTTTAAATTGAGACTAGAGTATTATAACTTTATCATGTTGATTTTACTCATTTGTAATATTTAGATTGAAGCTTGTGAATGCTGTGAGAAACAGTTGTTTTTCTTGGCAGGAAGATGAATTGAAAAGAAAGCTATTGAATGTGTGCTCTAATTTTTAGGATCCAAATTTAATTAGCATGAATAATTTTGAAGATTGCAGTTTGTGTCCCACTGTTCCCATTGAACATGGATTCCGTAGACAATCTAAGTCAAATAATGTTGAAGAAACTGAAATACATTGGAAACTGATCCCAATTACAGGTAAGAACAAGTATACTGGGACTTAGGTTTGCTTGGTTTTACTTAGGGACCAGATTCCTGAAGGGTTTCATCTTTGCTGGATTCCAGTTTTGGGTTACTAGGTGCTTCATCTTACTTGGCTCTGACATCTTCAGTGTCTTATTTTGAGCAATGTAATGTCATCATTGAGTGTTGCTGTTCTCGGTCAGCATCAGCAAGTATCTACAAAAGAGCCTATTAAAAATAGGGATTTAAAACATACTTACTCTCCCTATGTAATTTAGCATGCAAACTTTCAAATGAAAGTTGTTGGCAGAAATTGAGTTTCTAATAAGGTGAGGTAGTTACGGAAATGAAATGATGCCTTTGGACAGCTAATTAAATGCTGTCTTCTCAAATTATTAGAGTAAACTTCACTATAATAAACTGTCATGTAAAAAGCGGTCATGTTGAGGTTCATCTATTTGAAAGAAATTTGATTTCTTAATACTGGATTATCTTAAAGAAGTTGGATCATCATAGAGAATGGCCTAAAATAATCAAATGCAAATATCCCTAGAAAGCTTGTTGAACCATGGGGCAAGAAGAGTTTAGCAAATGCTGAAAGATCATTTTTCAGTATTCTGATTTCTCTGTGCAAACATATACACACACATATATAAATACTTTTAATATTATTCCAAGTCCTTATTCATCTTTGTTAGCTAAGCATTTTTGGAAATATTTCCAGGGCATTCTTCCATTCCCAGACCTTTATTTAACCTTTAAAATGAAAAAAACAACTTTTTGTTAAAAAGTAGGCTGGCTTGTGACCGAGAAGCTATTGAGATCTCCAAGGACTCATGAGAAGAATTTCTAAAACTTGATGCGTTTCCATGGGCTTCGGTACCATTCTCTACTTAGTACCTTACCAGAGAGGGCAAGAGGCCTGGAAGCAATGGTGGAGAGGCAACTGGTACTCACTTATGAGCTGGGGACGTTGACTTGAGTGGGAGAAACAGAATAAGGAAGTAGTTGCTACAAGATGATTATCCTAACCATTCCTCATTTAGACACCTTCATAGACATCTAGGTGTTGATATTCCATCATCACCTGAATGGAAAGGAAAGGAACTTCCCATTTCTGAGTGACCCTTCAGGATTATTGTAGGCAAAAGAAGGAATACTTGGATTTATTAGCATTTGGGGTTGTCTGAAAGGTGCTTAATAGGTTTCACTAATATCTGAAGAGAGTCTACATTTCTAATGGATGCTTTCCCTCAGGAGGGAATGCAAGAAGCCCAGAAGACCAGCTGGGGAAACATGGTGAGAAACACACACCAGGTGAGAAGGCTCCCTTTGCTTTTCCTCCCAATGTCCCCTTCTTCAGAATTGCTACTTGCATTTCTGGTCCTCCATCAATAGGGCATCAATTTAAGTTCTGTTAATTACAGAAAATTTGGACAATATCATATTTGTATTTAAATCATTAGTTGATTTGTTATAAAATATTCTTACACAAAGGATGTGTTCAAAGAAGTTACTGCATAGTCATAGAGATTGTTTTCTTTACCTACAGTAGACTCTATCTGATATAGTGACTTGGGAAGACCCAAATATTGTTACACTTAATCCATTTCTGCACGATATCCTAAGAGAAGCAGTCTTCAAGTTTCTTTTAAATTAAAAATACGAGGAGGTGAGGCCATTTGTCTTTTAGGTATATCATTCCCAATCTTGAATTTTTTGACCCAATTCTTGTTCATCTAATTCTAAAGCTCATTTCTGCACATAGCTTGAGAGCTTAGGAAACTTTCAGATTCCAGAAGCATTTACAGATATTACTGATTAGCTGGTTGCAGTGGGTGCCTAGGAAACAGTGTCTTTTGTCTGAGCTCAGTCAATTTAACATCCTTGCAGTTGGTCACAGGCATTGTTTTCTTGCTAGAGTTTAGTGGTGAGTCTTTGTTTGTTTCCTTTTTGTTGTATCTAACTCTCTCAGAAATCTTGAGTGTTATTATTTCGAAGGAAAGCTAAATGACTTTTTAATTTTAGTAGATCTTTATGGTTATTCTTCTCTTTTGGGAATTAAAAAAAGACTTTTAGTTAATAGTTTTCAAGAAAATCTTTATGTCTCCTCCTAGGAAAAGATGATAAAAAAAGAAACAGAAACAGCAGATATATGAGCTACAGGAAAGTGCACAAATCTTTAGTATATAGCTCGATGAATTTTTGCTTAAGGATACACTTACGTGTCCACTACCCAAATCAGGATGAAGAACATTTCCAGCACCCTGGAGGTTTTCCTCTGCATACCCCCAATCAGTACTCTCCCTGCCGCCAACAGTAGCCACTAATCTGACTTCTTTCACCATAGATTCACTTGTTCTTGAATTGAAGATAAAGGGAACCTACATGTGTCCTCTTTACTTTTTGACTCTTTCACTCAACATTATGTCAGATTCATCCATGTTTTGTGTCTATCAATAAGTCTTTCTTATTAGGAGCAGCAGGTATCTTGTTTGTGTTTCACAATGCTCCATCAGCATCTGAAGTCCTCTCATTTGGCATACAATCTTCATATTTTGTGATGAAAAATCTGAATGATGCTGCCTTTAGAGAACTCCTACTCCCCTTTCACTTAAAAGTCAAAGTACTGCCATGTTTGAATGACAATCAGTAGAAATGTTTTAAATCATTTATTGATGAAGACAATTTTTAAATAATAAAATCAATCTTAATAATTAAAGTCCTATATAGGGGAAATTTGTGCAAAATAAAATTACGTGGGCATCATTTGCATTTTTAAAGGAGATTTGGTTTATAGTTTTTCAATATGGAAAATTCCCCATGTGAATTTAAGTTAGATTTTAGCTTTAAAAAATTTCCTTTATCCGTAGCCCTTCAGGAATAAGCTTATTGGTCTGAACTACAGCTAGACATTTTGGGAGCAAGCATTTCATTTAAAATAATAACTCAGAAGTTTTTAAATTACAGGTGGTCCTCCCCAACCCATTAAGATGCAATTAAAAAATTTTTTATTTAAACAAATCAGACATTGACATGGTAAATAATTCAAGAAGTACAAAAATACTTCAAAAAGTAAGTCTTCCACTCACCCCTAGCCCAGATACTTCATTTCATCCTGTGTATCAACCTGTTACAGATTTCTTATGTACCTTTCCAGACATTTTATATGTGTGCTAAAACCCATGTTGCAGATTTAAGAAGGACATTCAGTATTGCCATGTTATTTTTTGGAACTTGAATTTTCTGGTTTATCAGTTTCATAGAGTTGTAATTCTTGCCGTGGTACATTGGACACTTTGCTCCCCTTCTCTTCTACCTATAGACCTACAGACCTCCTTCCTCTCTGACAGGTGCCTTTGCAGTAGTTAATGGGGTACAGTGGTTCATGGTAACCACCGGGGTTGGTAGAGAAATGTCACAGGCTGACTGCTGCTGAGACTGTTTAAACCTTTAGAAAAGTTGGAGTGTGGGGAAAATCCAAACTGAATTTTATGTAGAGAGGACATGCTGCTGTGCCTGAGTGCAAACTTGAGTAGGAAATTTGCTGTAGATTTAAAGTACTGTAGTTTTGAAAAGTATACTTGTATCTGGACTTTCTGATTTAGAGTTACCATTTCATATACTACAACAGCAACTTCTTAGGGAATGTTGGCTAAGATTTAAGAAAAATTAGTAATTTTTTTAAAGAATAAAATTGCGTAGTGTGATCTTGTAGGCAAAGATCATGAATTTTTTTCTTTTTCTAAAATATAATATTGTTATAAATTGCTGTTTTCCTCTTGTATTTTAAAAAGAGATTTAGGGTGCCTGTTTTGAAATGTAGTTTCAAAAACATATTGTGTTTGAATTTAGGATTTTTGGGGGCAAAAAATATGATCTTATGGATTGAGCCAGTTGTCAAGAGTCAAAGTTTATATAGTTCCATTAGCATCAGCTAGCTGAATGACCTCTTCATCTCAAATGGGGTAAAAGCTATTGTGATTTTTCTTGGAATTATTTCCAAACAAAGTAAAAACACTTAGGAAAGCACTATCAAAAGTGCCACTGTTAATGCAGCTATGAAGTATGTTCTTGAGCCTATTTTTTCCTGATAAATTGAAGTCCCTAACATAGTAGGAAATCCACTAAGCAACCCCATATGTGAGAGAAAATCTGAAAACAGATAAAATTAATCACCCTAGATCTTGAATGCATCTCTTAACTTGGCAGTTAGTCCCATAGCATTTCAGTTTGTCATTCTTTCAAAAGCCTTATACTCAAAGTTTTCATATTAAGAGGGTGTTACCATAGTTACATTACTTGGCCAAGAATATAGGGGTTGAGCAAGATTTTGCAACTGACCATGTTGATTAAAACATGTCTGTTAAAACTCAGATCTACAGAAAGGTAGGGAAGCAGAAATAAGCAAATGAATTAATTTGTATTGATGTCAAGTTGGCACTTGTTTGAACACTTGAGAAGGAATCAAAGAAAATAATATTAAAACCTGTTACTCTAGCTATTGAAATCCAAAGACCAGCCATAAGTAGGACACATAGGAAGTACAGTTCACAACATTATTTGAGATTCTTATTCTACCTTCCTATGTGTAATTATTCTGAATATATACTTGACCTGACATTTTTTTATTATTTTTAAGTTTGTGTTTTCAGATGTTATATTTTTGGATTGCTCTTATAATAATGAACTCTTCCTACATAGGTATGAAATCACCAGAAGAACAACTGGTGTGTCTGCCATCACAGGAGGCCTTTCCTAACGACCCCCGGGTAATAAGTAGACAGAGAAGTTCTGATTACCAGTTTCCATCCTCTCCATTTACAGACACACTAAAGGGCACCACTGAGGAGGACGTGTTGACAGGTCAGGTGGTGACAGTGGAGGAGCAGTGTGTGCCAGCAGCAGAGCCGCCTGCAATGAGCGAAACCACAGAGAGAACAGTGTTAGGAGAGTACAATCTCTTTTCTAGGAAGATAGAAGAGATTTTGAAGCAAAAGAATGTTTCATATGTCAGTAGAATTTCCACACCTATCTTTTCAACACAAGAGAAGATGAAACGGCTGTCTGAGTTCATATATTCTAAGACTTCCAAAGCTGGTGTACAGGAGTTTGTAGATGGCTTGCATGAGAAACTAAATACTATTATTATCAAAGCATCAGTCAAAGGTGGGAATTTGCCACCAGTCAGTCCTAATGATTCTGGTACTAAGATAGCATTGAATCCTTTGGGAAAGCATGTCATACCAGTTTCCTCAAGTGACTTCAACAATAAACACCTCCTTGAGCCACTTTGCAGTGATACTTTGAAAGACACCAACTCTGATGAGCAGCATTCCTCTTCAACTTTGGGTTTAACTGAAGTAGACGTGAACCAGCCACACCATGACACAGAGCTAATGGTGACTTCTGATCATACTGTACCTGGTGATATTGCCCGGGAACCAATAGAAAAAGAAACAAAATCACCCAGTGATGTAAACATTTCTGCCCAACCAGCTCTTTCAAATTTTATAAGCCAGTTAGAACCTGAAGTATTTAACAGCTTGGTTAAAATCATGAAAGATGTCCAGAAAAATACTGTGAAATTTTATATTCATGAAGAAGAAGAGAGTGTGCTCTGTAAAGAAATAAAGGTAACTAAATGAGAAGGTAATAGTAATGCTGTATAAACTTGTCTTGTGGGACCTGACCTGTATAAAGTGGGTTTGTTTTGTTTTTAAATGTTAACCATATATTTTCATAATTTAATGCAGAGTAGAATAAAAGACTAGTAAGTTCAACTAAATTCAAAACCTGTGATCTAAATATCTTAGAGTTTAGAATCTTGTTTTATAGTGTCATTTTAAAGACCATTTGTATACATACTTCAAATACTTTAAACTGTTGGTTTCAAAGGTTTTAAATGTTTTTTACTTGGGTTTTTAATGAAGAGGAGGAAGAGATACAGAGAGGTAAAGGAAGTTGTCAGTGTTTACCTAGTGTAGGGTTTTACAATCAAATAGAAATATAAAAACTTTCCAGGGATGACCCAATAATGATATAATCTTTTGGTGTTTCTTGATACCCTGGTCATGTCAGGGTTCTCTCCAGCCCTTATTGATCAAAAAAATCATGATCCTGAAAGACTCTCCAATCATGAAAGATTCCTCACTACAAGGTATATGTTTTTGTACTGAAGCTACAGAGTAGACTAGCATTTCAGGTATTTGGTTTAAAAAATGACACACGTTTGTGTGTGTGTGTGTGTGTGTGTAGATATAGAGATAGACAAATAAAATTTGTAATAATAGATATGTAAATTTATTACACATTGGAACAATTTTATCAGTGGTTTAATATTATCAATTAGTATTCACTATACTGTAGGATTTTAATTCCTTAAGGGAAGACTTTATACTTTAAAATAAATGCCTGCTCTCATTTATGGGATTTACATATCATGACAAGTTTCTGCTTGTTTTGTTAGAGGAGGCAGCAGGGACTATGAATAAGTGGCTTATAGCCCAGAGAGGCCCAGAAACTCTGTGCTACTCACCTGTCCTGAGCTTTTGTCAGTTTGGGGATCTCTTTGATGTCAGCATGTTTCACAGGGTGTGCCCATGAGAACATGAAGAGCGTCAAAATGGAGGAGGAATTCCCTGTGGTTTCTTGGGAAGATGAAACCAGACTTACTAGGAATTTTCTTGGTTGCATTTTTGCCCTGTATGAATGAACCTAGAGCCTCTTGACTTTTTTCCACCCCCAGCAACATGTTTCTAAGCATGGTACTCTTTGGGGCATAGCTGCACGCTGGTGTGGGGCTAGATGAGAGAATAAGTTGGGCACAGTTCCCAGTGTGCTCAGCGTTACTCCACTTCCTCCCACCACATTTTTTTAACTGATTGTAACATACTTAAAAGAAATGCATTTTATGAATGGTGCTTTTAATTCATTCTGGCATAGAAATAATATTTCTGTTACTTACTTTATATAGAAGAAGAAGAGGATGCTATGTGTTTTATAAGCCTGATAGAAAATAAGATGGGAACTTTAATTCTTTTAATGAATATCCATTGGAAAATTTCCAGCAGAAGTGTCACAATAGAGTAGAAGAGTACGAATAAAATTTTAAGGTTCCTAAATATTTCTGGAGTCAAACTGGTTTCTTATTCTATGAATTACACTGTCATATTTAAAATGAACTTGCATTTAAAGGTTTTTAATGTAAAAAGACAGACCAAAAATTATAAGCAGGCCTGTCAGACGGTAATTTACATTTTCATTACCTGACTGTAAGCTGCTCTGAGAGCTGCCCTGTAATTTTAGAGGTTAGAGCAAAATCAGACAGTGTAGCAGATGCTGCTTTAGTTTAGGGATACACAGAAAGATCCTCTTTGGGTGTGACACTTGTAGACTGCCCTTGAAAGAGTAGTAGACTGGTTGTGAGGCAAGCTGAGTTTCAGTTTATGATTATCTAACCAGCTGTGCCAACTTTGAGAAAATTAATGTGCTTCTGTATCTGTGAAATAAGGAATGTGACCTCCAGGATCCTGCAGTTTGCTTCAGAGTTCAGGATTCCACCAGCAGGCAAAAAGCAAAGGGAACTCAGCCTGGACTACTACCTTGTGTCCTTTAAAAGGTTGTACCATGTCACCAGCATGGAGAGAGGTGTTAGATGGGAGGGTCTATTTTGCTCAAAGGTGTACACTTGACAGACATAGCTAATTAGTATGTGAATACCGTTGTATATACTCAAGGTCTGTATGAATGATTTTGGGGCTGTTGTGAATTAAATGAGTTATGGTGGTTGAAAAAGTTCTTTTATAACTCTGAAGGAGTATACCAGTGATATTGCTGCAAAGAACCAAGGGCCTGCTTTGAAAGGAAATGAGAGTCGGGGAGTGGTTAGAGATTGGGCTCTATGTTGGCCAGGCTCAGTAATGGAGATGGGTTAAGAACCCGAGCTAATCCATTTTTCTGTGGTTCTTCTGTTACCCTACATTGGCATTTACTTGGTTTCAGTTGCATAGAATTGTAACATTGTGACCGTGACCATTTAAGCTCTGAGCTTTAGATTATTCTCTAAGAAGAGTGGACTTGATGATCTCTCAGATCCTTAGAGTGTAAGGTCATCCTCAATATTGTTCTAGTACTAGTTAAGCTTAGCAGTTTATCTTGCATTTCTGGTGTTAAATGGATGTTTGCAAAAAAGCTTTTAAATGTTGATTTAGTTTTTTTTCTTTAACAGGAATATCTTATCAAATTAGGCAATACAGAGTGTCATCCAGAACAATTTTTGGAAAGAAGATCAAAATTAGATAAACTATTGATTATTATTCAAAATGAAGACATTGCAGGTTTCATTCACAAGGTAGACTGTTAAGTCAAACTCACTACTTATTTTGGTTGTAAGAACTCCCTTATTTTAAAATCTTATTGTCTTTGAGACTAAAGCTGTTTGTTTTTAAAATATCCTCATAAGCTTTAAGGCGATAAAACTTTGAGGTTGGAGGTTTAGGGCTTGAGACCTAAATGACCCTTCTGTGAATCAGCTTGTGAGATTCAAGTTTGTACCTCTGCATAATTTTAAACTGTGGCACATGACAGACTTTCCCTATCACTCAAATAGTCAAGATTAAGAATACTGAGTCCTTGAATGCCAGTGGGTCGGCTGACTCCCTTTATATTGTCATCTTCGTTTGTATGTCTCAGGTAAAACCTGTTTGTATCCTCCTTTGCCAAACCAGTCCCTCTTTCCCTTGGATTTGGAGGTACCCCATCCGGTTTTCTGAGCCTGTCTCAAGTCTTACTGCCCTGTGAAACCTTTCCTGACTTCTTCCAGTACGTGGGCTCTTGCCCTCATCTGATTTCTAACTGTACTCCCAGGGCCAGACAGATTAGCATTTGTCATTCTCTGTTTCAGCGTATTGTAGGCGCCTTTTCCTAGAGTTTTCTGTTCTTCATGGTAAGGTGCCCAGTACATAAACGTTGGTTTATATATTTGGAAATAATGTTGGGAATGTTATTTTTGTGCTTGGCTTTCCAGAGGCAACACAGTAATATAGGTGAACCATAGTGCATTTTGTTAAGACTTTTTTTGTAGGTTACTTTACACTTGAGTCTGTCAGTTCAGTTCATTCCCTTATCTGTCCTTATTTCTATTTTTATTTTGATATTGAAATAGGTACCTGGCTTGGTGACTTTAAAGAAGCTCCCTTGTGTTAGTTTTGCTGGTGTTGATAGTCTGGATGATGTTAAAAATCATACATACAATGAATTATTTGTATCTGGAGGTTTTATTGTATCTGATGAATCCATTCTAAATCCAGAAGTTATCACAATTGGTAAGATTTATGCATTCTTTTGAACACATAACTTCTCATTTGTCTTTTCTAGGTTTTTCTCATTTATGACTCAGTCATACTTTTTTAAATTCTAATTTATTTATTTATTTGCAGGGGAATATTCGCCCTAAGCTAACACCTGTTGCCAGTCTTCCTCCTTCCTCTCCCCCTACCCCCCCAAAGCCCCAGCACATAGTTGTGTATAATTGTAAGTTCTTCTGTGTGAGCCACTGCCACAGCATGGCTACTGACGGATAAGTGGTGGTTCTGCACCTGAGAACTGAACCCAAGCCACCAAAGTGGAGCATGCTGAATTTTAACCACTAGGCCACAAGGGCTGGCTCTCTCATACTTTTTAATGTTGTCCATTCTGCTAATCACAGATAATTAGTATATTTCCATCATTTTCTTGAGCTTTTATCACATCAGATTTCTTTCCCACTCTAAGTTGTTACAAATAATTTCCTCTAAATCTGGTATAAAGCAGGGCTCTCTGCACCTATTGCACTTGGATCACTTCTGGTTTGTTATCAACATTTTTTTTTTTATGTGTAGACATTATGTTCTTAGATCTAAAAGAGGATATGTAGATCTGTCTCCCTTAGAGGGGAAAAAAGAGAAAGAAAATACTACATGGGGAAAGTTGGTGTCTCTACATAATATCCACAAACACTTCTTCCATAATTCAGTTGTAGAGTGACTGGTATTTATTGAATTTAAAATGGACTTCATTATCTCTAACAGAGAACCTTAAAAATTTTTTGACATTCCTGGAAGAACTTAGTACTCCAGAAGGAAAATGGCAATGGAAAGTCCATTGTAAATTTCAGAAAAAACTAAAGGAACTAGGCAGGTAAGATTTGAAAAATAACTATATAATGATGGTTAGTTGTTAACAATGTGTTCACAGAATTTCTTTCTCTGTTTTTCTATGTTTGTAGATTACGGAGCTGTTCACTTTTCACAGATATCCTTAGCCAACCATAAGGCAATGTAGAAATTGAATTATTCTACCCTGTCTGGAAGTGGTATTCTTGTTTAGATAGAAGTTTGCTGAAGTTCTAGTTATGTATAAAGATAAAATTGGTTTAATCTTTGCCCCTGGGGGTTTAGAATAATAATGGAAATGGAGTGATCAGCATTCTTTATTAATTTTTTTGCTGAACTGTATATAGGCCAGCTAGATCAGGCCCTCTCCAATTGAGACTACCTTAGGGAGCTAATTGAGTAACTTCACACATATCGAGACAAGGATTAATCTTGACATAAGGGGATTTGTTATTAGGACATTCATTTCTATAAATAACTGATTTCTAACATGACCAGAAGTCACTTCTTAAAGTGGAATCCTTGGAGCACTAGTTACTTGAGAGGCTCCACAAATGATTATGTAATCAGATGAGTTTGGGAAACTGTAGTCATGTGTCACTTAACGAAGGAGACACGTTCTGAGAAATGTGTCGTCATTAGCTGACTTCATCGCTGTGTGAACATCAGAGTGTTTTTACACAAACCTAGATGGTATAGTCCTAGCCTATATGGTACTAATCTTAAGGGACCACTGTTGTATATGGTCCATGGTTGACTGAAATATCGTTATGTAGTACATGACTGTATATCCTACTACTAGAGAGTCCATACAATGTATTTCTACATTTAAGCAATGTAGAGAATTCTACATTAAGGAAGCTGAGCAACTCAGTAGTTAAGAATTCTGTTTTACATTTTGTCACCCAGCATTTCCTAAACTTAGACTACAAAATTTTGACATTCCATGGTCAGGTCTTCGAGGAATGGCCATGGTACATTTAGGGAAATGCAGGCTTAAATAATTTTTAAGTACTTAACTTTTTGTAGTAATTCACTTTTTTAACCTTGTTTTATCTTCAAATCACGTGAAATAGGCATCAGACAAGTCGTATGTTTATATAACAGGGAACAATACTCAGGCCCAAAGATGTAACTTGTACACTTAGTACCCTGATCTCCCTGACAGGAGCCAGTAATTTCTACCACTTGTTGCACTGTGCCTTGTGCCTAGAAATAGCTTAGAGCCATGTATTTTTTGAAGGAAAGATTTATATTTTTTGGTCCTTTTATGCCTTTCATTCAAGTTCTAAATTAGTAAAGCTAGAGAACTATAGTTTGTTACTTAGTAAATAAAATGACTGGTTGAGATTTTAGTCTAAGCAGAATAGCTGGCCCTCAGGCTTTTCACTCAGAGAAAGTTCCTGGACTTACATGTGGGTTGCACAATTCCTGCTCTCCCTCTCCCCTAAGAAGCTCCCCTACATCAGGCAGTGAGCTAAGCACTGCAGTTGTCATTAGTTAACTCAATTGAGAATTTACGGTTTTAATTTCAAGCAAAAACTGCTGCACTAAATTTTAGAAATGCAGATCCAGATACTGAACTATACTTAATTTCACAGGTTGAATTCTAAAGCTCTGAGTCTGTTGACACTTCTGAATGTCTATCAGAAGAAACATCTGGTTGAAATTTTGTCATACCACAATTGTGATTCACAAACTCGAAATGCTCCAGAATTGGATTGCCTTATCAGACTTCAGGCTCAGAACATACAGCAACGACACATAGTCTTTTTAACAGGTAACTAGTGTGCTTTAAGCTTTCTGCTATGAATATAGGAATGTGGATGAAAGGAGTCTGTGGGGTTGTGGTGGGTTGTTGATTATTTAGTTATGATTCTGAAAATGTGGAGGAAAGGATTTTGTGAAGTCTGGGAGCAGACATCATCATGTGTCTGTGTATATTTTCAAGTGTTTTATGCTCAAAACATCTTTTTTTAATTTAGAGAAGAATATCAAGATGCTTTCCAGTTATACAGATAATGGAATAGTAGTTGCAACTGCTGAAGATTTTATGCAAAACTTTAAAAATCTTGTGGGCTATCACAACTCAATCACAGAAGAAAACCTTCCACTGCTTGGTGCTAATGAGGATCTTGAGTCGCAGTCAGGTAACTTTTCAGTAGTTTTCCTTTTCTTTAAGGCAGACAGAAAAAGAGAAACGGTTTTGCTGTTTTCGTATAATGAAATGCCTATTTTGAAACCACTCACCTCAGTGTAAACAGCTTCAGAGAAGTGTTTCAAGGCATTTATCATTCTTATACTTATTATACATGTTAAGAGTTACTGTAGACTGCGTACTAGAGTAGACATTTTCTCTTTGAGGGTATGGTTATTGGCTGCTGTTATCAGCAAAGGGGTTATATTTTTAAAAAGGAGGACACCAGATAAGGGGGGTTTAGCATCAAGCTACTGTCTCCCCAGATGTATAAAGGAGTTAAATTACAAAGTAATAGGGATATCCATAGCTTTAGTCTTTTGTGAGATGGCCTCTGCTTTGGTTCCAGGATTTATATAAAATGAAAGATGTACTTACTTTTGTTTTTGATGAAAAGCAGAGATGATCGAACATTTGATAGAGCTAACCAGTTATAGTAGTAATCCAGTGAAGCTAGATGTCGAAATTTTTATTTTATATTTGTCTTGTCAAATACTGAATTACCGTATAACTTTAGATGCTGTTTTGACATTAACCCCTTTGGAGCTGGGAGTTGGGATTTCCCAACATTAAACGTGAACACATTTCGCAGAAGCTTTTAGCATCGGATTATCTGGACATTCACACCTAGTGTGAGTGTTGTGACTAAGTGAACTTGTGGCAGAAGACCAAGCTTTAAGGGATTGTGGACTTGCAGACCCTGACGCATTATATTGTGTGAGTAGTGTATAATTTTAAAACTTAAACAAATTGTGTATTTCAATAGAGGAGGACTTTTTGTTTTTTAAATGTAGCTCTTTTAGAAAACGATGAAAAGGATGAAGAGGATATGTCTCTGGATTCAGGGGATGAAATCTCACAAATAGAAGTATGCAGCAATTTTCATTCAGAAATATTGACGAAAGAGACCAAAGGATCACGTGGAACAGATCAAAATATGAATATTCAAATTCAGTTGCAATCGTCTCTTGACGTGCAAAAAAGTTTATTAGAAGATAAGACTTATCAAATTGATTCTGAAGAGAGAGCTTCTATTGATCTAGTATGCTCTGAAGGAGAGAACAGCAATTCAGCTGAACAAGATTCATATAGCAACTTTCAGGTTTATCACAGTCAATTAAATATGTCCCATCAGTTTAGTCATTTTAATGTTCTCACTCATCAGACATTTTTGGGGACACCATATGCCCTTTCATCAAGTCAGTCTCAAGAAAGTGAAAATTACTTTTTATCTGCTTATACTCAAAGCTTGGATAGAGAGAAATCTTCATCTCCATTAAATTGGGGGAAAAGTGATTCTTCCAGGCCATATTCAAAAGAGAAATAATTACAGTAACTTTTTTTTTTTGGAAGTAGGTTGTTACGGACTTTTTCTGTTTTTTAAAAGTGAATTAACAATTTATATTTCTTTCTCTAAAAAAAAGGTTTCTTGTCCTTTCTCAAATGTTTTTTTCCTCTTATTTAAATCATGATGGCCTGTAACATTTGAAGTATCTGAAAATTGAAATAAATATATATTTTTAACATATATTGTACTTGCATTATCTCATGTTGGCACTTTTAAGTTTTACAGTTTATATGTCACTTGTACTTCAGCTTCAAACTGAAGCCTGTTTTACATATAAAATGAGATATTTGCAAAAGGATAGTGAACAGCAACGGCTTTCATTTTTTCTCCCTCTAATGTCCGATACCAACTACTTTTGCTGAAACGACATATCAACTGTTGTATTTATTTTGATTTAAGCTTTTGTAGAGTGTTTTTACACAGGTATAAGCCAGTGAAGTTAACAAATATTTTCAGGATTTTGGCTGAATACCTCAAGATTTATCTACCAGTGCAGTTTCATTTAGATGATAAACCATGTACATAGGACTTAGGATTTAATACCAGGCAGCATTATTTTTTATCTTTAGGTTTAGCCATGGAAAAATCGCCTGCTGCTAAAATTTTGGTCAACTTTTAATTTTGAGAGTATTTGATAATTACAATTTTCAGTGCTTGTGTGGTCCTTGACTTAACCAAATTCATAATTCAAAAGATAGGTTTCTGTTTATTAAAAAACATTGAATAATTTGCTATAGATTTTTAAATTGGTAGTCTTAGAAAAATGGAAGTATATTTTTGTGGTGGTAAGCACTTAGGTGCTATACTAAAAATAACTTTTTAAATTCACAGATAAAGTATATAGTGGAGATCAATTTTAAAACCATATCTAATGCAAACTTGTGTTTTTGAAAACTACAGTTTATACAATAAAAGTCATAAAAAACAGGATCTAGAGAAAAGAAAAATTACCACATGAGCCTAAACTGAATCTGGGTTTAGAATTAAAAGTTGTTGGGATTGTTAAGTCAGACCTTCCTTTGGCGCCTCAAAAAACTTGGAAGAGTTCTACTCTTTTAAATCTCTTCATAGAGCAAAATACGTAAGTGGTATTTCACTTATGATCTACATATAAAGTGTGGAAGAACATTGGCTGTTAATAGGTCAGAAACTCCAGCCTGTCAAGGTAAGTAGAAAGTGTTTTTTTATAGGACTTAAATACCCAGATTGTGACAGAGCAAAAAAATTGGTTTTTTACTACTAAGCTTTTACAAAAGTATGTTTTATTGTAAAAAATATATATATACACACAGCATTTTACTATATAATGTACACATTTTAAATAAGCATTTAAAAAATAAATCTAGGCTATTTAAAAAATACAGTTAAGTAACAAGCACATTTTATAATTTGGAAGACACAAATCAAATGTGAAGGATTTGATTGTCTACATTTAAAACGTAGAACTAAAATTCTCTTCTTGATTTGCAGCTAAAGGCATGAGATTAGTTTCCAACTCCCTTTGCTTCTGGAGAAGGCCCTGAAATCACATTGATATGTTAGTAAGGTGTGCAGCAGACTTGCAAATTATTCCTCTTTTACATTTCTGTCCTGTTAATCCAGATTTATATTTACTTTGAAAACATTGTGTTAAGCTCAGTTACTTTGCAATAACTTAAGCTTTATCTTTGTCATGTTGAATTTTATTCACTCAAAAAATTTCAGTAATTCTTACACTAGATTTGGATATTGTATAACTATTATGTATCTGTAAGATTCTACTTTTAGCATAAAAACCAATAGGGATAACTTTTCTCAAAACCAAGTTTCCACAACTATGAAGCTGAGATCCCTCTCTTCCTGTTCCCCAAATGCTCTTAACATGGTAATGAGACACACTGAGAGATATCCTACGTTTATCTTGACTGCACTAACCTTAGTGGTTAATACAAGGCCATGCTGAAATAAGATGTGGCCACTATATAGGTGGGTGAAGGTATGCATCATATTCCTTCCACTTGACCTCACAACTTTTGTCTCCCCTAACCTAGAAGTAAAAACGTCTTGTCACATTAAAGGAATATTTAAGTAAAATCTTTGCTGTGTGTTACCAAGCTTGAGTTTACAGAACTCAATCAACACGTAACCAAAACTAGCATTTAAAAAGCTAAAGGATACTTTCTTCATAAGCCTGTATTAGTGGGGGTGCTCTTCTAGCTGCACAAAAAGAATTGGTAAGCAACACTTGAATCGACAATTTGAAATGCAAGAGGTGTGGTAAATGACTGAGTATAGTGAAGTGCACTCCTAAAACAGCAGTTTATTTTTCCCAAATATAAAAAATGTACTGTGAATCAAAACTGCAGACCAATTTTGCGAGTCATTATTTTTTTTAAGCCCAGGGATATGTTTTTTAAAGCTAGATGATGGAGAAAAGTTATAGCCTTAAATATTGGATGTGTTACCTGAGCAAGATAAAGAGAAGTCACAATAATTGGTGTGGGAGAAAAAGTAGTCTGGTGAGTAAGATTATACGTATAATTTCACACTGAATTATACTATTCTTTGGGACTTATGTCAATGTTCTGTTCCAAACACTGCCAACACATTCATTTAAAACATGTGTGAAGTACATTATCAAGAATTTATTAAAGCGTAATTGTGTTATTTTCTGCCTTTGGTTTTTAGGGCCTTATTGATCACGTTTTACTGTTCAAATGTATGCATTTTCCATTCAATAAAATTGTCTTAATATTTGAACTGTCTCATGATTTCATACTGGAAATAAATATTCTTAAAAACGGCAATGGGAAACGAATTGAAGGAAAGTCCTGTTTTATTTCAAAATTAATACATAGGTGAATTTTTGATGTTTTTGAACTGGGATGCGGTAAAGTCACATATATCATGTAACCAACTAGGCACTTTAAGTAAAAATCCTAGCCATTCCAACACACAGCCCTCCCCCAGCCATATACAGAAAAACAGTCACATCCATAATTGGTGAAAAAGCTCATACCTGTCTCAGTTCTGATAGTCCCTTAAGGATTGCTTGCTGTCGATCCCTGTTTTTCACCAAGTTAGGATTAAGAAGTGGGTCCCTCACATGGTCAGAGTCAACCAGCTGTCGTTCTTGGTCATAGTCTGAAGCCAGATGAAAATGAGAAAAGTCAAAATACATTTCTAATAATACAATATAGCTCTATGCTATACTATTCTAAGGATTAATATTCAATTAAAGATTTAGTAATGGATCCCAAAGGAGAAATTCTCCCTCTCCTGGGGCAAAACTTATGATATTTTTTAGAACTAAGGGCAGGAATACTAACTTAGATTTTGGGTTACCTGTGCAGGGGGTAATACTTAAATATTTAACTTACCATATGGATTTTGGTACTGAGGATCCTGAGTTAAAGGCCTAGACAATGGTGCATCTGGATCAAGGTAATAGATCTCATTGGTTCGGACATAGGGAATAAAATGGGATGGTTCAGAAATTCCAGGTGATGATGCTGTTTGATTGCCTCCTGAGATAAGATTCTCTCTCTCGTAATTAGTGTTTTTTAGCGTCTGAGTTTGTTGCGTTCTGTTGTTCACTGCTGGAACTTTTGGTGACTGAGACCTATTTTTTTAAAAAAGCATAATTAGAGACTAATAATTAGAGACTAAGAAGCTTCAGTACAAAATTGTGTGTTTTAGATTAAGCATATCTACTCTTTAATCACATTACAATTTATTCTAAATGTACCTATAAACACCTTTAGGAACGCTATAGAAGCTTGAGTTCTATAATATCTTTTCCTAAAACAGGGCAACAGAGTGGGATTAATTTGTTTTTACTAGTACTTGCTGAAGATATATGTACTCTAGTATAGGGGGGAATATTAAGTTACTAGAGCCTGAGGATCAATGCTAGCTGGGTTAGGTCAAAATGTTTCTCCTTAGATAACTCACCATAAAATGTACTTAACATCTGAACTAAACTTGCTGTTAGAGCCACATTCTTAGACAACTCTAACCTAGCTGGTTCATGCACAAAGGGATAGAATAAAAATTTAAACAGTTCCAAATCTCCCATTGGTTAACTGAATTTCTCAATGTCCCTGCCAGTCATTTCTTCCCTCGGCCCTCAATCCAAGCAGAATGTCTATTCCACTGTTGACATACCTGGAAAATCAAAACTATTAAGCTAACTCTGGAGATAACACAAAATATCACCTACATTCCTGCCTGGGATGCCTAGGCCCAGTCCAACTTGGACCTTCAAATTCTAGGTAAAATGCCAGCCACACTTTCCCTTAAAGCTCTACTCCCTCACCTGGAAGTCACATACTTTCCTGTTACTGTCTTCATATACATACATGCTTGATCTCACCTATAGTTTGAGCAAATATTTTATACCACACAGAAAGCAATAAGTGGCTATGGAATCAATCTGATGCATAACATACCTTTCCTTGCTGAAAGAATTAATTTTCAGAGGCTCTTCTTCCTAAAAGATGGATAGATAAATATAGAAAGGAGTAACAGTACTTCCTTATGTCCTTACAAACGCTTTTAGAGGTTACTTGTTGAAATAATCTGAGGGAGACTATATTTTTCCAGAGTCAGAGACGACCAGTCCAGTAATTCCTGATCTTATAAATTATCACCTGTCTGGACTATAAAGAAGAGTTTTGAATGGGTGTTTGAATCAAGAATAGCATTAATCTATACAGGGTTTAAGTGTAAACTTTTTCCGTAAGAATCCAACAGTAAACATTTCTGGCTTTGTGAGCCATGTGGTGGGCTCTGTTAGAACTAGTCTGAACTCTACCATTGTAGGGCGAGGTCAGCCATAGACAATACAGAAAAGAATGAGCATGGCTGTGTTCCTATAAAGCCTTATTTACAAAAGCTGGCAGCAGGACGGATTTGCCCACGGGCCATAGTTTGCTGACCCCCGGCATAAACAAATTCTAGAACTCTTGTTCAGACACAGAACAGCTTTGTCAAAACATGCACACGGGGAACCGTGTTTTCAATTTAGAAACATCAATACATACTTTAAAATATATTTTTAAGACAAGAGCTTTACCTTTTTGACTAGATGCCACTTGAACCTTGGCTCAGTTTCTTGATGAGATGAATGAAAAACTTCTGGTGAAGTGCCTCTATTTTGAGAGAGGTGTCCGGAATTATTTATTTCTACCAAATTAAGCAGTTCCATCTGCCTTCTTACCTTTTTTTCTTCTCTTTGCTTTTGAAGCTGTTTAGGGTACTTTTCTGATGCTGGGATATACCTTTTGATTGGCTTATTTATATTCCAATCAGGCCTTTTAGGACATTTCTTCATATGTTTCATTTGTTTCTCTGTTCTTGTGAACTGATTACACTGGTCATTATACCAACTGTTTTCTTTTTCTAAGTTGGCGCCTTTATCCCTACTTAATACTACTTGTTTGTTTTTCTTAGTGTTAAACTGTTGATTAAATTCTGCAGGAATCTCGGGAGATGAACAATTTATAATTTCCCTCTCTATTACTGATCCACAGCATGATTCTGCATTGGTGAATATTCCTGTATTTAAGTCATCTAAAAGAAAGTTTCAGATGATTATTTTTTTAAATTATAGTAAAGCATACATAACACAAAACTTACCAATTTAACCACTTTTTTCAAAGGCATTAAATAGTTTTATTAGTTACTGCCCTCTAAAACCTTTCTTGTTTTAATTTCCAAAACAAATTCTATACCCATTAAACTCTCCATTCCTTCCTCCCCGCTCCTGGCAACCACCATTCTACTTTCTGTTTCTCTAAATTTGACTAAGTACCACGTAAGTGGAATCATAAAGTACTTGTATTTTTGTGACGTATTTTGTGATTATATTTTTGTGGCTTATTTCACTTAATGTAATGACCTCAAAGTTTATCCATGTTGTAGCATGTGTCAGAATTTCCTCCCTTCCTAAGGCTGAATAATATGCCATTTTATGTACACACCACATTTTGTTTATCCATCCGTCTGTGAAGGGACACTTGCATTGCTTCTACCTCTCAGCTACTGTGAATAATGCCGCTATAAACATGACTGTCCAAATATCTCCTCAAGACCTTTTCAGTTCTTTTCAGTACATACCCAGAAGTGGAACTGCTGGATCATATGGTAATTATATTTTTAATTTCTTTTGAGGAAATGCCATACTGATTTCTATAGCAGCTGTAGCATTTTACACTGTCACTAACAATGCAGAGGGTTCCAATTTCTCCAAATCCTCCACTAAACCATTTTTAAGTGTAAAATTCAGTGGCACCAAGCACACCCACAATGCTGCACAATTCCAGACCTCTTAGTCACCCCAAACAGAAACCCTGCTCTCACTAAACAGTAACTCCCCATTCCACCCTCCCTCCCAACCCCCAACAACCTCCACTCTACTTTCCATCTCTATGAATTTGTCCACCCCACCCCACCTAGATTCCTCACACAAGTGGAACCATATACTATTTGTGTTTCCCTGCACCACCCATCCCACTCCTCCTGTGTCCAGCTTATTTCACTCAGCATAATGCCTTTCAGGGTCATCCATGCTATAGCATGTATCAGAACTTCAGATGATTCATTCTTAGCATCACAGAATGTAGACAATTTTTTAAACAAAACTTTCCAAAGAAATGTCTTGGATTTTACTTAGAATATAACAAACACTGTATGTATTACCATCTTGTACATCTAAGTAAATTTATTTCTACATTTTTCCTATCAATGTAACTGACAAAATTTTTCATCAAAGCAATGTAAAAAATCTCTTTTAAGAGAGATGTGAAGTTTTGTTATCTTGGTTTGAAATTAACAACATAAATATAAAAAGATCTGGAAAATGTCCTTCAGAACATAAATATAAAAAGAGCTGGGAAAATGTCCTTCAGAGGCACTGGGAAATGTCTTATAACTCCCCTCTTGGAACAAAATTTTTAGCGAAATGTTGCTATTTATGTAAAGTCATATGTTGCATTTCATATCTCATATGGCATTCATTATGCTTTGCCTGCAGACCATCCCTGAATCACATACAACCTTTCACTTTTTGCCATTCTGAAAACAGGAAAAGTTCACCACTCAAAAAAAGGACACTGAAATTTCACTACTACTTATGTAATGTTCAGTGATGTGCTCCATTATCACAGCTGTGTAACCAGTTAAGCAACAACCTTGCAAAGGCTTTCTTTCACATATGATTAAAATTTTAAATTCACAATTAGCGAAGGAAAGGAAGAGGTCTGGGTTGCACATAAAAGTGCAGTTATTACTCTCTTATCTTGGACACTAGGTATATTATTCCAGGCTGGAACTGCTCTGGGACTAATCCCTACTTAGGCTGCCCAGCCTGCATCATTCTCATACTGAATATCTTTTGCTACTCTAGACCCATTTCACAACCTTTCTCTACGCTGCTCTCTGCTGCGGCAGACTGACTGGTATGAACCATATCAATGGGTTCTTCAGCCCTCTTTCTGCTTCTGTCAAGAGGGATCAAAGGCAGATTAAAGGGAGGGAGAAGAGTGAAGTCAGGATGTTTATTCCACTGGCTCATTCCCTGTGACTTGACCTCAGGCTGACTGTCCCTTTACTAAAGGTCACTGCTCCTCTAAGTTACCTCTCTACAACTCTTGTCTTCTAGGTTCCAGTAACAGCTCAGTTGCTACTGGCACCAGAGTCAACGCACTATTTCTGTGATTCCCTCACAGCCACTCCTTTGGAAATAGTCCCTTTCTAAATAAACCATCTTGAATTATTCTATTTTGGGACCCTGAGTGATTAAATTCCCTTATTTAGAGCCACCCCGTGATAATATACATAATTTCACTGTCTTAAAGACTTAGTTTCACCTTCCTTTAATTAATGTGTAAGATTTATATAATTTTGTTATTTATCTGGACATAGGGAAGGGACTAAGTCAGATTCTTGAAGCTTAAGAGCAAACTAGCAAAAAATACCAAGAGCTCATAAGCAGAATAATTTCAGATAACCAAGCAGGTTGCACTGGGGAACTGCTTTACCCTACTTTCCCTTTTCAAGGTTCCTTTCTACTTTCCTGCCATTTGATGTGGGTAATTTGGTGTTGTATTGAAGTAAAGTCTAAAATTAACTGGCAGAAAATAGTGGTATGCTAGGGAAAGGATTTCCTTAAGACATTTTGGGCTTGGGGCTCTCTACTACCCAACTCCAGAGTGGCTTTTTGATATTCCTAGAAGAATATCTCCTAATCTATGGCCAGCCAAATTGGTTTTTCTTTCTTTTTAAGCTATCATGGGATTCCCAAGACCACAAATACTGACAGGAGGGTCCATTGCTAATTAGTTTAAAAAGTGAAGGGTTCTGGTTCAAGATGGCGACCTGGGGAGATCCTGAACTCACCCTCCTTCTATGAACACACCAAATCTACACTTACATACGGAACGGTTTCCTCTGAAAAAGAAGAAAAGTGGCTGAGCAACTACTACACTCCTATCAAGCAAGTGAGAAAGAGACCACATAGAGGTGGGGAGGAGAGGCTGAGACACAATCAAGCCATAAACCGTACTCCTGGTGGCGAATTGAGAGGGAATTCAAAACCCAGAGCTTCTCTCTGAGGAGTGAAGGGTTTGAACCCCACGTCAGGCACTGCAACTTTTAAGACCTGTAATGGAGACACGAGCCCTAAAACATCCAGCTTTGAAAAGTCAGGGCTCACATCCACGAGATCCACAAGGCTATAGTGGAAGGGAGAAACAAGGGCTCACGGGTGGACTCACTCGCCCCAGAGCAGAGGCAGCCAATTGTGCCCAGACTATATCAAAGAGGCTCATTTACTTACAGTAAAGCATCAGCCTGAGGGGCAGGCATCTAACTTAACACACATTTGGGGGCCTACTGGGATACCCTCTGGGGGCTGAGGCTGGCAGGCACCATATTCAGAAAAATTTTTTTTTAACTCTAGGCATCCCCCTCCTTCCCCAGCCGCTAGCAGGCACCATCTTCACACTCCCCTCTCTCTCTTGCTCCAGCCAGTGGGTTGCCATCTTCATACTCTCCCTCTGCACCACTCCAGAACGCCAGTATCGCCTGGAGGGGAACATTTACACAAGTCTGGTGCCCCAGTTCTTTGCAGCTGCTGCCAGGAGACAACTGCATCACCTGGCTCTGGTGGCTAATGGGGCTGACACTCATGGGTCCCACAGGACTGTAACCAACGGACAAACAGTTCTTAAACAGCTACCACTCCCATGGCACAGTAAGAGGCAAGAGACCCAGGAGTTCAGTCTTTCTGGGAAAGATGCCTATTAGCTTATCATCACAGCTGCAGCCTTGGGGGCAGGCTTCTAATTAAACAAACATCCAAGAGCTGACTGTGTTTCTTTCCAGAGACCTTGGAGGATGAGCACTATCTTTGCGTTTTCCTTCTGCCAAGCTCCACAGCACCAATCTCTCAGAGAATAGTTCTTACATGCCTCTAGTACCCCAGTTTTTACATCTTGTGCCCTGGTTTCTACAGGTGCTGCCCAGGGGGTGCCCCTTGATCACCTGGCTCTGGTGGCTGGGGGGGTTTGCATTCCTGGGTCCCATGAGGCTGTAACAATCAAAAAGACAGTTCTTGGCATACTACCACCCCTAGGGCACTGCACAGACAGGATAGTGAAACATACCCCCAGTCTCTGTGTCAAAGAGGCCTATTTGGTTGTCCTGGAGTTTCAACCTGAGGGGTAGGCTTCAGGTTTGAAACACATCTAGAGGCCTACTGAGGTGCTCTCAGGGAACATAGGCTGGTAGATGCCATCTTTGTGCTCTCCCTCTGACTTGCTACAGCTCGCCAATATCTCCCAGAAAGGAACTTACAACTCGCCTGGAGCCCCAACTTTTCTGACTGCCACCCAGGAGACACTTCCAGATCACCTGGCTCTGGTGGCTGCAGGGCTCAGGCATGCGGTCCCAAAGGACTGTATGTGTTTGCATACTTTAAAAGGTGCTGCCCGAGGGTCTGGCTTCCAAGCAGCCTCAATGTAGGTGCTGACTGAGATCCTCCCCTTTGGGACACTCATAGGTCTTGGCACACCAACTACTGTGTGCTATTAAAAATAAAATAGGCTGCTTGGACAATCACAAAGGTTTGAGAGACAACCAAGAGTTAAGAGTACAGTTGAACGATAAGATTTATCTCCTTTAAGACTGGGAGAGGTGGCTGTTTCATCTAATACATAGAAACCAACATGGAGAGCCCAGCAAAAGGAAGAAACAGAGAAATACATTCCACACAAAAGAAAAAGATAAAACCTCAGGAAAAAACCTTAATGAAATGGAGATCAGCAATTGAATTTAATCAGATAAGTAATTTACCTGATAAAGAGTTCAAACTAATGGTCATAAACATGTCACCAGGGGCCAGCCCTGTGGCTAAGTGGTTAAATTTACATGCTCCACTTTGCTGGCCCAGGGTTTTGCTGATTCAGATCTTGGGTGTGGACCCAGCACCACTCATAAGCCATGCTGAGGCTGCACCCCACATAACAGAACTAAAGGGATCTACAACTAAAATACACAACTACGTACTGGGCAGCTTTCGGGAGGGAGGAGGAAGAGGAGGGGAAAGGGAAGGAAAGGGGAGGGGGAGCAGGAGGATACACCCAACACAGGAGCACCTAAATATATAAAGCAAATATTAACAGACCTAAAGGGAGAAACAGACTACAACAATAGTAGGGGACTTTAATACCCCACTTACATCAATGGACAGATGATCCAGACAGAAAACTGTAAATGTCACATTAGACAAGAACTTCACAGATATATATAGAACATTCCATCCAAATGCAACAGGATACACATTCTTCTCAAGTGCACATGGAACATTCTCCAGGATAGATTATATGTTAGGCCACAAAACACATCTTAATAAATTTAAGAAGACTGAAATCTTGTCAAGCATCTTTTCTGACCACAATAGTATAAAACTAGAAATTGATTACAAGAAGAAAACTAAACAATTCACAAATATGTGGAGATTAAACAACATGCTCCAGAACAACCAATGGGTCAAAGAAAAAATCAGAAATAAAAAAATACCTGTGATACATTAGAATGGAAATACAACATACCAAAACTTATGGGATACAGTAAAAGCAGTTCTAAGAAGGAAGTTCATAGCAATAAATGCCTACATCAAGAAACAAGAAAAACTCAACAATCTAACTTTAACACCTCAAAGAACTAGAAAAAGAACAAAGACCAAAGTTAGTAGAAGGAGGGAATAACAAAGATCAGGGCAGAAGTAAATGAAAGAGAGACTAAAAAGATAACAGGAAAAAAAATCAATGAAACTAAGAGCTGGTTCTCTGAAAAGAAACAAAATTGACAAACCTTTAGCTAGACTCACCAAGAAAAAACAAGAGAGGACTCAAATAAAATCAAAAAATGAAAGAGGAGATATTACAACTGATAATACAGAAACACAAAGGATCATGAGACTACCAAGAACAATTATACACCAGTAAATTTGACAACCTAGAAGAAATGGACAAATCCCCAGAAACATACAACCAACCAGACTGAAACATGAAGAAATAGAAAATCTGAACAGACCAATTACTAGTTAAGAAGACCCTGTAATCAAAAACCTCCCAACAGGGGCCGGCCTGGTGGTGTAGCGGTTGGGTTCACACACCCTGCTTTGGCGGCCTGAGGTTCACCAGTTTGGATCCTGGGTGTGGACCTGTGCAAGGCTTATCAAGCCATGCTGTGGCAGGCATCATACATATAGGGTGGGGGAAGATGGGCACAGATGTTGGCTCGGGGCTGGTCTTCTTCAGCAAAAAGAGGAGGACTGGTAGCGGATGTTAGCTCAGGGCTTATCTTCCTCAAAAAACAAAAACAAACCTCCCAACAAATAAAAGTCCAAATTGGAAAGGAAGAAGTAAAACTATCACTATTTGCAGATGACATATATACAGAAAACCTAAAGATTCCACCAAAAAACTGTTAGAACTAATAAACAAATTCAGTAATGCTGCAGGACGTAAAATCAATATATTGTCATATGCTGCATAATGACGTTTCAGTCAACAACAGACCACATATACAACAGTGGTCCCTTAAGATTAGTACCATATCGCCTAGGGGTGTAGCAGGCCATACCATCTAGTACACTCTATGATGTTCACACAACAACAAAATCTCCCAACAATGCATTTCTCAGAACATATCCCTGTCATTAAGAGACGCGTGACTGTACAAATATCTGTTGCATTTCTACACACTAACAACGAACTATCAGAGAAATTAAGAAAATAATCCCATTTGCAATTGCAGCAAAAAGAATAAAATACCCAGGGATAAATTTAACCAAGGAGGTGAAAGACTTGTACACTGAAAACCATAAGACACTAATGAAAAAAACTGAAGACACAAATGAAAAAATATTCTGTGCTCAGAGATTGGAAGACTATTGTTAAAATGTCCATACTACTCAAAGCAATCTACAGATTCAATGCAATCCCTATCAAAATTCCAATGACATTTTTCATAGAACTAGAACAAACAATTCTAAAATTTGTATGGAACCACAAAGAACCCTGAATAACCAAAATGATCTTGAGAAAGAAGAACAAAGCTAGAGGCATCACACTCCCTGATTTTAAACCATATTACAAAACTATAGTAATCAAAACAGTATGTTGTCAGCATAAAAACAGACACACAGATCAATGGAACTGAACAGAGAGCCCAGAAATAAACCCACACATATATGGTCAATTAATTTATGATAAAGCCAAGAATATGCAATGGGGAAAGGACAGTCTCTTCAACAAATGGTGTGGGGGAAACTGGACAGCCAATGCAAAATCTTACACCATACATAAAAATTAACTCAAAATGGATTAAACACTTGAATGTAAGACCTGGTACCACAGAGCTCCTAGAAAAAAACGTAGGCGGTAAACTCCTTGACATTGGTCTTGGTGATGATTTTTCACATGACACCAAAAGCAAAGGCAACAAAAGTAAAAGTAAAACAAGTGGGACTATATCAAACTAAAAACCTTCTGCATAGCAAAGGAAACCATCAACAAAACAAAAAGGCAACCTACTGAATGAGAGAAAATATTTGAAAATCATGTATCTTATAAAGGGTTAATATATAAAATATATAAAGAACTCATACAACACAATAGCAAAAAACCAAACAATCCAATTAAAAAATGGGCAGAGGATCTGAATAGACATTTTTCCAAAGAAGACATATAGATGGCCAACAAGTACATGAAAAGATGCTCAACATGACTAATCAGGGAAATACAAATCAAAACCACAATGAGCTATCACCTCACACCTGTTAGAATGGCTACTATCAAAAAGACAAAAAATAAGTGTTGCAGAGGGTATGGAGAAAAGGGAACTCTTCTGTACTGTTAATGGGAATGTAAATTTGTGTAGCCACTATAGAAGAGCGTGGAGGTTCCCCAAAAAATTAAAAATGGAACTTCCACAAGATCACCAATTCCACTTCTGGGTATTTATCTGAAGGAAACAAAAACACTAACCCAAAAAGATATATGCACTCCCATGTGCACTGCAGCATTATCTACAATAGTTAAGAGAGGGAAGCAATCTAAGTGTCCACTGACAGATAAAGAAAGAAAAGGTAAAAAAAATATATACACACACATTTATAAAAAAATGTAAATAATATGGACTATTACTTAACTATAAAAAAATGAAATCTTGCCATTTGTGACAACATGAGTGGACTTTGAGGGCATTATGCTAAGTGCAATAAGTCAGTCACAAATACCGCAGGGTCTCACTTATATATGGAATCTTAACAACAACAACAAAAACAAACAAAAAACCGAAACTCATAGACACAGAGAACAAATTGGTGGTTGCAGGGGGTTAGGAAGAAGAGGGAGGCAGTTGAAATGGGTAAAGGGGGTCAAAAGGTACAAACTTCCAGTTATAAAATAAGTCATGGGGATGTAATGTACAGCATGGTGACTATAGTTAATAATACTGCATTGCATACTCAAAAATTGCTAAGACAGTAAATCTTAAAAGCTCTCATCACAAGGAAAAACATTTTGTAACTCTGTATGATGATGAATGTTAACTAGACATACTGTGGTGATCACTTTGCAATATATACTAATATTGAATCATTATGTTGCACACCTGAAACGAATGTTATATGTCAATTATACCTCAATTAAAAACAAAGTGAAAAGATAAAGAGATTTCTTGGCAGTTATTAAAAAAAACGGGGGGGTTTTCAGACAGATAGCTGGAGGGCTGAAAGGATTCACAGTAAGTATGGAGACCTATAATAAAGACATCTCACACAGATATTCCTTTATTGGCTATGTAAAAATCTAAAAAGAGCACAAGAAAAGATGCTCAACATTAGTCACTGGGGAAATACAAATTAAACCAGGAGATACTACTTGACAACCCCAAGAATAAGTGTGGGCAAAGATGAAGGAAATTGGAACCCTCATACACTGCTGGTGAGAATATAAAACAGTACAGATGCTTTGGAAAACAGTTCGGTAGTTCCTGAAAATGCTAAACATACAGTTACTCTATGACTGAGCAATGTTACTCTTCTCTCCCAAGAGACCTGAAAATATGTCTACACAAACATTTATACATGAGCATATATGTAACAGCCAAAAAGTGGAAGTAATCTAAATGTCCATCAACTGATGATAAAGAAAATGTAATATATCCATAAAATGGAATATTATTCAGTGATAAAAAGGAACAAAGTACTGATCATGCTAAAACATGAATGAACCTTAACACATCATGCTAAGTGAAAGAATTCAGACACAAACACCACATGTGGTATGATTCTAATTATATGAAACGTCCAGAATAGGAAAACTAGAGAGACAGAATGTAAATGAGTGATTGTCTAGTACTAGAGGGCGGGAGGAAATGAAGAGTGACTGCTAATGGGTACAGGGTTTTTTGGAGCAATAAAAATATTCTAAAATTCACTGTAGTGATGGTTGCATAACTCTGAATATAAAAACTGAATTGTACTCTTTAAAAAAACACTAAATTCTATCCTTTAAAAATGGGTTAATTTTATGCTATGTGAATTATAGCTCAATAAAGCTGTTATAGAGAAATTGAAAACCAAGAGATTCCTTTATTTTCTCTTACTGAAAACCTCAAACTCCTTTAATTTTCAAACTTTAAATCAATTGAACTTAATTCTAATCGTGACTTGAATTTTAAGGAAATTTTAAACCAAATCACAGGTTCTAAACAAATACCTGTTTGCACACCAGTATCCTTCTTGGGAGAGATCACAGAATTGATACATCTATTACATTTACCACTGACTTCATCCAAGCCATGTCTTGAATTGGAAATGTTGTTAGTAGATGCATTATATTCCACTGGTATTGTATCAACTGGCAAGAGAAATAAATTATCTGATAAAATGACAGTTCAGGAATATTAATAAAAATTATGTGTAGCAGCAACTAAATACGCACAAGACTTTTAATCAATGAGTATGAACACTGCAATAAAAACTTAGAAGGGCTGGCCTAAAAGTTTCCTTCAAAAGGTTACCTGCACTCTTATTCCTTACTGAATTTAGGGAGATCACTTAATAGATTTTCTCTGTAAAAATGGGTACAAAGGTGCACATTTTACCTGCTGTGAGCAAAACCTAGGAAAACTTATGTGAAAAGATATTAAAGTGTAAATTATTTACTTCTTCTCTTAAGGCAATTTCCCAAATAAGTATTATAAAGTTACATTAGTTCAAGGTCTGAAACTCCTTCAAAAATATTTAGTCAATAGGTATATTAAAGGTATTAAAAATAGGCAATTATTTAAAGTCATCTTCGAAAAATATTATAAATAAAATTCTATTCTAGTTCAGTACTTACCACCAAGATTTTTAATCAATCTAGAGGTGTCATGTCCCTTTTGAGCCAATTCTCGGATTCTCTGTTCTTGTTTCAGTCTCTGTGCCAGCTCCTGCGCTCTCTGCATTGTCTGGAACAGCTCATTTGTCTTGAGAGTCATGATTTCCTACCAATATTTAAGTGCATAAAGTTACTAAATACAATTATCAAACACGCACAGACTTGACTATTCTCTCACAAGAGATATTTTCTAAGCTCCTGTTACGTACCAGGCACTACTGACGATAACGGGAGTGGTCAACACAGCAAAGTTCCTTTCGTTTTGGAGCTTACATTTTAATATCATTTTCTATAGCTGGGATGATACCATAAATAAAAGAACTCTTCTACCTATTCAAGCTTATACTAATAAAGTTCTCAAAGTTTCAAAAAGCAATGGTCAATTCCATCAGAGTTCCATTAAGATTAAAAACAAATTATTAAGAAGTAAAATACAAGGTTTACGGCTATTTCTTGCAATTCAACCAAATGATACTTTGATTTTTTTTCATATATATATATATATATGTTATTCCATAGGAGTAGTTGGCTCAGCCTATTTAACATAATGAAATCAGAACCCCAGACCACGTGTCCCTGCATCAGCTAATTTGGGAGTGAAAGTTGCAAGTATGAAAAGGTAAGAAAATGAAGGTTCTCAGCCCTACCTCCCAGCTCCAGGGGAAGTGCCCTATGCTCAACTCTGTAACTCTCACAAATCTTTGGCAATCGAATTTCATAGTATAATTTGCTCTTTTGTCAGGTCAGCTCAAACATGGCACTTGACACCACCATACCTATGCTGTCTGCATCACTTAATATAGGGGTTCTCCGAGCTAACCAGACATCTATTCTTTTTAAAAAGACCCTTATTTAAGCACAAAAGAAACCTCCAAAACAGCAACAAACTGTATCATCAATCCCAGCCAATCACTCTGCAAACATATTCTCCTGTTCCCAAGTGATACAGACAGAAAGGCCAATCATTTCTCTTAGCATATCTAGAATATTCATTAATACACTACTCATACCTTAGAAAACATTTCAAAATCAAGCACATGGATAACTTTTGTTTTCTGCTATAATAACTCATCCTGACCACCTCCTTAGCAGAGAAACACCCCAACAAATACAGCATTTGTGAACTAATCTTTGGAAATAATAAAACCTCCAGCTTCTCTCTATTTTCATAACCTTCTTTATGCAAAGCTTTAATGTTTCTGCATACAGCTTCACAATTTCACAATATATATAAATCTTCAACTTCTGGGTATTTTTCCTTTTTTTTTTTTTAAAGATTGGCACCTGAGCTAACAACTGTTGCCAATCTTTTTTTTTCCTGCTTTTTCTCCCCAAATCCCCCCACTATATAGTTGTATATTTTAGTTGTGGATCCTTCTAGTTGTGGCATGTGGGACGCTGCCTCAGCATGGCCTGATGAGCGGTGCAATGTCCGTGCCCAGGATCTGAACCAGCAAAACCCTGGGCCACCGAAGCAGAGCGTGAACTTAACCACTCGGCCACAGGGCCGGCCCCTATTTTTCCTTTTAAAAACATATCGTTTTTTTACCCTAAAATGTTAAACAGTTAAAATATAAATACCTACTTCCTTTTGTTTTTGCTTAAACATGTCTTCTTCATACTGTTTCTGCATCTCTTCTCGTTCCCGTGCTAAACGATGCTCCTCTTCTTGTTCTTCCTTCTTTCTTTGCTCTTCTTCCAGCTGCTTCTTCCTGCGCTTCTCTTCTACCTGAGCAGTAATGGCTTTCTAGTCATAAACAACCACACAAATCATTGTCACACAAAAAATAATCAATGAAGCATTTGTTTGGTGTTTCTAAAATAAGTTTAACACTACACAGAAAGTATTACATACACGAGTAAAGTTAAAAAGTCAAATTGCCAATGTATTTCTCCCTTCTACCACTTGTCAAGTTCTACATGCTTTTTGTTTAACCCCAGGAGGGCTGTTGGAAGAACTAATAGAGAAACAACTGAAGAAAAAAATCTCAGTGCTTAGTATACTGTCTGGTAAGTAGCAGATGCTCCATAAATGTCTGTTCACTTAACTGATTAAGAGTAACATTATTAACTAAGCGAAATTCTTTACATATCAGAGATTTGAAAGAATTATTCAGACAATTAAGTCAGTATTAGACCAAAGTTAGGAGAGAATTTTAATTTTAGTCTTTCTTACATTATCTGCTAGATTTCTCAATCATAATTCTATTTCAATCCCCTCTATAGTTCCCTTCCAAAGAACTAATTTTCATCCTGACCAAAATTCAGGAGAACTAAACTGATGAAAAAAATATCCAATACTAACTTAACATTTAGTGTCATTTCACATCCACTATGAAGACCTTCTCTTCTGGAAGGCAGGTGGCTATACTATGTGATACTGTCTGATTCTCAGCACGAGTATAATTCTAACATAATGCCAGCTGGAGTAGGGATTAGACTGCTCACGGGATTGGACAGGGCTTGTGCTGTAAGTTTACACTGGAATTTTAATTTCCATTTACTTAAGTATCTATTAGCCATGACTATTACTTATTAAGGCGGAGAACAATATTTTACAATGCAGTACCTGATGTTCTAACTGTTTTTGTCGCCGCCTGTCTCGTTCCTCTATCTCAGCTGGGTCCAAGAGAGCAGTCATGGAACGGAGAAAGCTGGCAAGAAAGATATATTGGCCGTTTAAAACCCAAAAGGTGGGTTTAACAAGTTGCTGAATCATTTTTGTTTGGAATATCTACTAATCATTTTTATTTTAAAGAAAAACACCAAACCAGAAACCAATTAAGATATATTATAAATATAACAATAGTCTTAATAAAGCACAAAGACTTTCTTAAATATCAATAAATACTGAAGAATGAACTTACTTCGTTTTTTGACTGTTTGCCATAGCCACATCTCCAACAGGTTTTACTAAATGCTCCTCCTCTGAAGGTTCAACATGGGTTCCAGTTGTAGGTGTACAAACACTGCTGATATCAGCCAGCTCCTGAGTGTCCGGAGAGACACAGAAGTACTCTGGTTGTTTGTGTGTTGACTGAGAAGACAACTGAGACCGAGAACCAGGATAGCTCTTTAATGAATCAAAATGCATCGCCCATCTGTCATGTTCCTCACCCTAATCATGACAAATAAGAATTGCTAAGAATTTTTCCAATTGTTCTCACGTATAAAATCCTAAATGACAATCAAACATGATTTCTACAAGTTACCATACAGCAGAATAAGCCGTATAAGCAGAATAAGCATCATAAAAATTAACATAACTGTATTCTGTACTGATTTCACATACATTTCGATAACTAGCTTAGAGAATATGAGAAATTCAAAGAAATTAGGAAATTTCTAAAAAGTTAGTTACAAGAAACGATGCAACATCACACGTATTGAATGCATTCAATGAAAAGTTCACAAGAGCAAATGTAGGATTAACTGAATACTCTGGTCTTGTCAAACAGTTTCAGGATACTTTTAAGTTTATGATTAAAGACTTTGAAATTATTTTTTCTCTTTATATCCATAAAACTTCCTAAGTTACCTTTGAAGATATAATTTTTTCCTCTATTTTTCTTTGCCTGTCATCTTCTATTTGCTTGTTCAACTCTTCAATCCATTTTCTCTGCTGTTCTTGTTTCACAGCACTGAAAGGGTGCCCCAGTGGTACTGCTTCCTAAAAAACAGTCGACACCATCTAAAGTTCAGTTCTCTTTTCTAACCACTTCATATTTACAAATCTTGCCAAAGAATTTATACAGATTTAATGTGGAAAGGCATTTATCTCTAAGAAGAGCACTAATTTTAAACAAAAAATTGAGTACACAAGAATTAAGTAGATATATTCTGGTTTTCAGAATCATATTTGTAACATATACTAGCATAAGGATATAATAAGATTAAGTGTAAGGAAAGAAATTTTCTAGTGAAAAACAGAAAATTCTTTCTTTAAAACAAGTATAGGATAATTTAAAATTGATGAGTATTGCTTTACATTTGCCTTTGGAATACAACAAATACTGCTTTTGGATCAAGAACCAGCAGGATGTAAGAGAGCAAGAGGCTTTCTCTATTGAATGGCGTCTCACTCTAGGAAACTCCTTTTCTGTTTCTGCTGTTACAACCCTATTACAATCTAAGATGTTTCAATAAGAAAAATACATTGTGTCCGGATTAAGTCGTCTAATTCTAAGGAAAAAAACCAAAAACAGGAACACAAAAATTTGTTATTGCTTTAACTTAAGAGTTTAGTATGCTCTAACAAAAAGGGAAGAATATATTCTGCTCAAAGTGTCCTGAAATGCAAGAGGTAAGCAACAAACAATTTGTTATATGAGATACCTGCAGGACATAATTTAAAAAATAGTCTGACAGAATACTACAATGGCAATATACATCACAATGTTACTTTCTGCCCTTGTTTTTACTAGAAACAATGGCAAGGCTATAGTTTACAACCAATTGTTTTGATCAAAGGAAATATTTATACAAAAGGAAAAGTCTTAATATCTCCCTGTGGAAAATCTAGTAATCAGTTCTCTAAATTCAGTCTTCAATTTCTTACTTAAGGATGTCTTACAAAGCCATTGCTACTCACTTGCTTACCACCTGAATAATTCATTTCACTTCAACTGACTAGGAAACCCTTTAAATTATTCTTATTTTCTTTTTTACAAGTTTCCCCCAATGTGCATTCAGTTAGAAGAATGAAAGTATAAGGATTTGCTGGGTGGGGAGAGGTGGTAGGTAGGATGGAGATCTCCCTTTTGGTTATTGAGCTCATTTAGTTGAAGGTGAGTAAAGGAGATACATGTATAGCACAAGACACACTGTAACAATTGTGTTTTGACCACGGTTTAGCACCTCCCTTCTGTTAATTATTCTACACGGTTAAGGAAAGAACCCTCTTTCCTTAGGCTCACACACACTTTTCTACCTTATCTCCCTCATATTATTGACCTGAGACTTCCTTTCCTCTACATAAAAACTTCTTTTCTAAACACCCATTTTAAGCCTATTCTCAAGTGACAGCCTTGAACGAAAACTCATTTTCATAGGTACTTACTACCTCCTACCCCACAAACAGTTCCTGTTGTTATAGGATTCTAATGTAATTCTTTAGCTACTTTCAAGTTATTCTATGTTAGGAAATGTCAGTCTTACTCCTAAAACAAATGCTGCATGAATGGCAGCTACTTAATCAGAACTTTGCAGTGCTTTACAAACAGTCTACTACAGATGTCTGGTTCTGTTCCATTTAATTCTCCCCTTAACACAGTCTTTAAAAATGCAGCTTTGGGAAAGGAGAACACTCAGTGATAACTTTGCCACAGTTCAGAATAGCCCTGCTTGTCAGTTCATGATTTCCAAGTTCAGATGCCAAGAATTTCCTCACTCTAGATGCTATCCACCTACTCATCTTGTCCACTCACCATGGAGAAAAGGCATTCGTGTGGGTGATGGGTGGTCTCAGCACACTGGGCTAGAAAGAACAGGATCTTCCAAGAGGAAGAGCAGTGAAACATAGAGCTGAAATCACTTTTTTTTTAGGGGGGTGAGGGTACTCTGAAGTTGAAAATCACTTGTTGAAAATCCTCTGGAACGAGAGGACTATATAAGTGTGCATATAGCTAAAAATCCTAGTTTTCATGTGTTTATTGGCACATTTGATTCAAAAGTTTTCTTCTTCTTTGAAATAATTTCCCTTGAATCCTACTTTACCTCATGTTTTGATGTGTGTATCCATTATCATTCTGTTCCAAGTATTTTTATTTCCAATTTTTTTTAACCCTCCAATTTTTTTAGAAGTGGAATTTTGGGGGGGGGGGGGTGAGGAAGATTGGCCCCAAGCTAACAGCTGTTGCCAATCTTCCTCTTTTTGCTTCAGGAAGATTATCACTGAGCTAACATCTGTGCCAATCTTCCTCTATTTTGTATGTAGGACGCCACCACAGCATGGCTTGACGAGCAGTGTGTAGGTCCGCACCTGGGATCCAAATCTGAGGAACCCAGGCCACTGAAGCGGAGTGCACCGAACTTAACCACTACACCACCAGGCCGGCCCCAGTAGTGTGATTTTCAATTTCCACATACGTAGCAGTTTAAAAACTATTTTTGTTAGTAACTTTTAAATTACCTGCTTTGTAGTTAGAGATCACTATCTGTATAACAGCTATTTCAAATTTAACTGAGTCTTTATTTATGGCCTAACACAGTATCACTTTCTGTAAATATTCACGTGTGCTTGAAAAATATTCTCTTATTGTTGGACATAGAACCTGATATATCTTAATTACAACCAACTTGCTACCTTCTATGTTGAAATCTCCCTTTAAATAGATAATTCATAAGTTTCTCTGCAGTTTTACTAATTTCTCGATTCACATATTTGAGGCTTCTTTTGAGTTGACCAATTTTTGCTTTACATATTAGACACATGCATGTCAAAAACTGCTATACATTCTGGATGCCAAATCTTCTATTAATATTTACAACCCCCACCATCCCCAACAATGCTTTTTGTCTTATTTTTATTAGTATAGCAATACCAACTTTATTTTGGTTAGCACTTCTTTTTTGAATCCTATTATTTTCAACCTTGCTGTATTTCTATGCTTTAGGCATGTCTCGTATTCTAGAAAATATCTAGATTTCTTTGTTCCAATCTGTAGGTGCTTTTTAAAATTAGTTTTAGTCCCACTTAGATTTATTATATTTGTTGGTATATTTGGTCCTATTTCTACTATCATAATTTTATATTTCAATTTATCCCACTTTATTTTTAAGCTTCTCTTTAAAATTTTGGTATCTATAGATATCTTCTTCTAATAAGACAAGAACTTTGGTATGGTTTCACATCCTTTGATTTTGCCATCCTCTGCCAACACATCAATGTTGATATTAACTACACTTTTCTTAGTTATTAAGGATATAGTTTCTCCTTTTAGTTCTAGCAAGATGTAAAAATAACAATCAACTCTAACCAAGGTATGAAATCACAAATCTCTTGCAGCATTCCTCAACTTACCTTATCTTTTACTTAAGCACTTCATTCAAAACTGTTTTCAATGTGGGCCTTTTTAAAAAATCTTCAGAGAACTTGAATGCCCAAGGATATTTTATTATCTACTGTTATTTGAACGACAGTTTGGCTGGATATTAAATTCTAAGTTTTCTTTTCCATCAATATTTTGAAATCTTGTACACAGTGTTGCTGTAGAAAAATACATCAAGCTCATACTTATTCTTTTATATATGTAGCCTGTTCTTTCTTTCCGCAGGCTTTTAGAATTCCTCTTTCATATTCTTAAATTTCAGTTTAGTATGTATAGGTGGGGTTTTCTTTATTCTCTTTTTTGGTGCTCTATGGCCCTTGAAATCTGAGGTCAGTTTTTTCTTTTCATTCTGGGAAACTGATCTTAATTACTCTTTCAAATATTTCCTCCCTCCATTTTTTCCCTCTTGTTTGAGCTATTTCTTTTTTTTTTTTTGTCTCATATTGCCTTAAAACAGTTTTTCCCTATTGTCCTCTCCTTTTTCCTTTTAATATATTTTCTAAATATGGTTTGCCAATTATTTATTCATTTCCTAGCTCTATCACTTCTGCTATTTCTCATCTACTGTATTTTTTACTTTATTTTTCACACCTAAACTTTCTGCTTGGTTTTGTTTCCTGTTCTCATTGCTAACATCTTCCCCTACTTTTTATTTTTTTTTGGCGGGGGGTGAGGAAGATTGGCCCTGAGCTAACATCTGTTGCCAATCTTCCTCTTTTTGCTTGAGGAACAATGTCACTGAGCTAACATCTGTGCCACTCTTCCCTATTTTATGTGGGATGCCGCCACAGCATGGCTTGACAAGTGGTGCCAGGTCTGCACCCAGGATCCAAACCTGCGAACCCTGGACTGCCAAAGCAGAGTGCACGAATTTAACCACTATGCCACCTGGCTGGCCCCCCGGTTACTTCTTTTATTATGTTCATTAGACTAAATTTATTGATTCATCTGTCCTAAGAATTTTCCTTCTGTTGGAATCTGATATACTCTATGTTGTTTTTCCTTTGGAATAGTTGCTTTCCTCCAACGTTTTGTTATTTGCATGAGTTTATTTTTCTCCTGCCATTATCAACCAAACACGTCTAGTAACGAACAGCCAATACACTCAGTGGGTAGGGATGGTGGAGAGCAGACTAGCACTAGGGTGGAAAATTCAGGCATTAAACTACAATCACTCCCCACCTCTCAGAACAACTCAAGTCAGAGCTTCTTTTTTGGGAACACTCCTTAGACTGCAATTGTAATTCACCAGCCAGGTGAGTTTGGAGCAGGGAGGGGCGAAGTAGTTTCCACCTGATTGTCCCAGTTCCTCCCAAGAAGTAAGATTTAAGGAAAGACTGCCTAGGATTTTATTCTAGAGAACAGCTAGAAGAAAGATCTGAGAGTTAATGTAGGGTGAGGCACAGCTTGTTTTAAGACAATGGCATCAGGGGAGGAGGAGGCAGCAGGTTAGCAAGAACAGAATTCCAACAACTCATTCTTATTTTATTCTCCCACAGGGATGCTAGGTTAACTTCTACCCCAAGCTACCTGCCAACCCAATAGACCAAAAAAGTATCTTTCCTTTCAGTTTTTTTCAGTATCTTAAGGACTCATCTTAGGGGTAGGTACCAGCAGTTTACAGTTTAGTATTTTGAGACCATGGGATCTTAGCATTTGTGACTGTAAAACTTATCGGCTGTCAATATTTTATGCTTGACTTATTTTTGGTTGTTTTTCTTATAACATTATAGCAAATTCTGTAAACACTCCAATGACATTTGAGAATTTGAACTGTATATTTGTAGAAAATAAATTTCTGATAATTTTTATTGTTCAAATCCTCTGATAATTCCCTGGTAAAAATGTGCTTCAATTTCTATTTATTTTGGGCATATGAATCACAGAAATTATTTTTACACCTTTATTAGTGACTCTGCTTTTTATCAAAATTAATTACTGTGTCAACAGCTTTCTCTCCTGAAGTAATGTTTCCAAAACTATTATCATCAATTTTCTTTCTGTTTTTTCTTTAAATTTTTATTGGCTTACAGAATCAATCTATTTTTTGATAATGTGTAATTTTATTTCAAGTAAGTCTCTTTTTAATTTTTTTACAATTTTATTTATTTATTTATTTTAGTTTTTTGGGAGGGGGAGATTAGCCCTGAGCTAATATCTGCTGCCAATCCTTTTTTTTTTTTTTGATTCTTTTTTTTAATTAATGTTATGATAGATTACAACCTTGTGAGATTTCAGTTGTACATTATTATTAGTCATGTTGTGGGTACACCTCTTCCCCCTTTGTGCCCTCCCCCCACCTCCCCCCTTTTCTCTGGTAACCACCTATCAGATCTTCTTGTCAATATGTTAACTTCCACCTATGAGTGGAGTCATATAGAGTTCATCTTTCTCTGACTGGCTTATTTCACTTAACATAATACCCTCGAGGTCCATCCATGTTGCTGCGAATGGGCCAATTTTGTCTTTTTTTATGGCTGAGTAGTATTCCATTGTGTATATATACCATATCTTCTTTATCCAATCATCAGTTTCTGGGCATGTAGGTTGGTTCCACGTCTTGGCTATTGTAAATAATGCTGCGATGAACATAGGGGTGCAAGGGACTCTTGGGATTTCTGATTTCAGGTTCTTAGGATAGATACCCAGTAATGGGATGGCTGGGTCATAGGGTATTTCTATTTTTAACTTTTTGAGAAATCTCCATACTGCTTTCCATAGTGGCTGTACCAGTTTGCATTCCCACCAACAGTGTATGAGGGTTCCTCTTTCTCCACAACCTCTCCAACATTTGTCACTCTTGGTTTTGGATGTTTCTGCCAATCTAACGGGTGTAAGGTGATATCTTAGTGTAGTTTTGATTTGCATTTCCCTGATGATTAGCGATGATGAACATCTTTTCATGTGTCTATTGGCCATATTTATATCTTCTTTTGAGAGATGTCTGTTCATGTCCTCTGCCCATTTTTTGATCGGGTTGTTTGTTTTTTTGTTGTTAAGCCGTGTGAGTTCTTTGTATATTATGGAGATTAACCCTTTGTCGGATAAGTGGCTTGTAAATATTTTTTCCCAATTAGTGAGCTGTTTTTTTGTTTCAATTCTGTTTTCCCTTGCCTTGAAGAAGCTCTTTAGTCTGATGAAGTCCCATTTGTTTATTCTTTCTATTGTTTCCCTCAACTGAGGAGTCATAGTGTCCGAAAAGATTCTTTTGAAACTGATGTCAGAGAGTGTACTGCCTATATTCTCCTCTAGAAGACTTATTGTCTCAGGCCTAATCTTTACGTCTTTGATCCATTTTGAGTTTATTTTGGTGTGTGGTGAAAAAGAATGGTCAATTTTCAATCTTGTGCATGTGGCTGTCCAGTTTTCCCAGCACCATTTGTTGAAGAGACTTTCTTTTCTCCATTGTAGGCCTTCTGCTCCTTTGTCGAAGATTAGCTGTCCATAGATGTTGCCAATCCTCCTCTTTTTGCTGAGGAAGACTGGCCCTGAGCTAACATCCATGCCCATCTTCCTCTACTTTATATGTGGGACACCTACCACAGCATGGCTTGCCAGCTGGTGCCACGTCCGCACCCGGGATCCGAACCAGCGAACCCCAGACCACCAAAGCGGAACATGCACACTTAACCGCTGTGCCACAGGGCCGGCCCCTAAGTAAATCTCTTTTAAGCAGCACATCTTTGGGGCTGTCATACCTCTGCTTTTTAACAAAAGATTTTTTACGTTTCAGAGTTGATTTTTGTTTTCTTTTTTTTTTGGTGAGGAAGACTGTCCTGAGCTAATACCTGTTGCCAGTCCTCCTCTTTTTGCTTGAAGAAGATTGTCCCCAAGCTAACAACTATGCCAATCTTCTTCTATTTTGTATGTGGGACACCGCCACAGCATGGCTTGACATGTGGTATGTAGGTCTGCACCAGGGATCCAAACCTGCGAACCCCAGGCCACGAAAGCAGGGCACATGAACTTAACCACTATCCCACCAGGCCAGCCCCTTGATTTTTGTTTTCTTGCTGTTACTACTTATTTTGTTTTCTGTTGTACTGGTTACATTGGTAGATATGCTGTTTATAATTATACTAGTAGTTACCTTTGTTTTGGAAATTCTTAAGCCTTTATCTGATTTTCAAAATCATAATTAATGCTGTCTTTACAGAGAGATCAGGCAACACATCAAACTTTGCACAATGTTCTAACAGAAACATAAAGAACAAAACTGGAAAATTCCCCTTTGCTTCCACTACTCTTCACCAGTTAGACAATGGCAACAATTTGCTCTCTTTTCATTTATGTATTCATATGTGCTGATAAGTCTTTTAAAGTTTTTTTTCTTTAAATATAGATACAGTTGTTATATGTATTGTTCTGCAACTTACCTTTTTTGTTTCAGAATGTCTTGGAGACTTTGTGTCAGCTATATACTCCTTTTTTTAAAACCACGAATTCCTTGTTAATTGTGTTTTAATTTTGATTCACTTTTCTGACCCAGAAATAAATCTTTAAAAGCTTTTCTTTAAACAAAATAGTATCCAGGAAAGATTCTTGTGAGGAATATTTCATAAATTATTGCAGGTCTGAGGTATATCTTTCTGTTCCTTTTATGTGTGAACATGCTGAGGCATTACATTTTTTAGTCCCAGTCTTTATCTATTAAACCTTTATAAATACTGCTCTATTATCTACAGAGTAAAAACCTAAGAATAATTTGATTTTTATTCCTTGCCACCTTTGCATGTTTAAATGCTTGAAAAAGTCTATACCTACTCTTAAAATCTGAATACTTACTAGGATGTATCTTCAAATCAGCCTCTTTTTATTCATTTAGCTTAATTTTTTTTTCTCATCTACCAAGTCTTTTCTCTGATACCTGTTATTTGTACTTCTTATCTATTTGCTCTGTTTTCTTCTTTGGAAACTCTATTACTCAATATTGTATCTTTATAAGCTATTTACCTTCTATGTCACACTTTTCATCTCTTTTTAAAATTCTTCCTGTATTAAGGGAGTGTCCCCACAGTGATCTCTTCCTCTTCCTCTCACTGTGATTTCAATTTATTTCATTACCAAATCTTTTTTCTTTCTTGCTACTGTTTTCTTAGTTTTCTACTACTTTCTTATCTTGAACCTATTATTGTACAAGCATTTCCTGAATCACTTCAAGTCCGTCGTGGAATAAGATAGAAATAAATAAAAACTAAGTCAATGTTTTCTTTAAAACTTTCCTGCTTCACAAAATAGGACATATTTCTTATGAGAGATTTTCCTCTGAGTACTTAGCAAGAATACCCCCTTTTCTAGTGCTCAATATTTTCAGTCTCCGATTTCTTTTTTCCTTTTTACCCCTTTTTGAACAAAGAAAGATTCATCTAGGTCTAGTGTTATGGGTAGTTAGTATGCACAAGTTACTCTCAGTGCTCTCCTTGACCTGTTTAAGTGTTGGTAAATTCTGCCTCTTATTCTGAAACTGGATGCACAGGTATGTAAGGTGTCTAGTACACTTCTTGGATCCTAACAGGCCTTCAAACAATTCCATTTCCTTATTCTAACTATTAAATCTTTCTGGTAAGGCAAAGAGACCCATCCAGTTGTGAATAAGGAAGAGGATTCTTTCCATAGAATTGAATTCTGGAGAACTGAGATAGGGTTCCCCTGATTCCAAGACTATCCAGTATAGAGAGGCAAAGGGAAGCTTTGGCCAGGACTGGCTCATTTTGGTCAAGCTGAAGTATTTGTGTCTTTTGAAATAAGGTCATCAGTGTATTGTGACTAGGTTACAATTTAGTCATATCCCAGTTCTGCTGTGGGAAGGGCCTCATAATCCACAAAAACTATTCCCAGGATTCTAAAGTAAACCAACAAGAGAAGGAATATAAAGATTCTAGGTACTCCAGTTTTATTCTATTGGGTTGTGACCTGCTACTTAAAAAAAAAATCTCGTCCCGTTAGTGATAAAAATCCATAGAAATTCTTGCTGAACTCTGAACTATGCTATAATGGGCTCTTCCTGATGTATGCCATGGTAAGAAATGTGTTCTGTATTATCCTTTGTATCTTTTTGCACGTCAGAAATATTACATAATTTTTTTAAAAGTCAGAAAGTTGCAAGGTCAAAAAAGGAAAAGATACATATACCTGATCCAGTTATAATTATGCATATATGATTGGGCATTAATGCAGATCAGTGTTTGTGTATCTACTCATTAAGAAAACAACACAGTACCAGAAAGATCCACATCAAACTCAGGTGCTGCATAACCACTACCACCCTGAAGACTCAGCTAAAAAACTGTTAGAATAAACAAATTCTGCAAAGATGCAGGATACAAAACCAACAGAAAAATCAGCCACATTTCTATATACTAACAATGAATTTCTTTTTTGGGAAAAAGAAATTAAGAAAACAATTCCATGTACAATAGCATCAAGAAGAATAAAACACTTAGGAATAAGTAGGCAACAAATGTGTACACTGAAAACTACAAAACATTGTTGGAAGAAATGAAAGAAGACAAATAAATGGAAAGATAGTCTCTTGTTCATGGATTGGAAACCTTAGTATTGTCAAGAATACCTAAAATGATCTATAAATTCAATGCAACCCCTATGAAAACCTTGATGCTTTTTGCAAATATAGAAAAATCCATCCTAAAATTCATATGGAATCTTCAAGGGACCCTGAGCAGCTAAAACAATCTTGAAAAAGAAAAACAAAATTGGAGGACTCACATTTTCTGATTTCAAAACTTACCACAAAGGTGTGGTAAACAAAACAGTGAGACAGTGGCACCAAGACAGACATACAGAACAACAGAATAAAGAGCCCAGAAATAAACCCTCTCATATACAATCAAATAATTTTCGACAAGGGTGCCAAGACTATTCAATGGAAGAAGGACAGTTCTTCTTTTCAACAAGTGGTGCAGGGAAAACTTGATATCTACACATAAAAGAATGAAGTTGGACCCTTACTTTACACCATATATAAAAATTAAAATAGATCAAAGATCTAAACATAAGCGCTAAATTGATAAAACTCTTAGAAGAAAACAGCAGAAAAGCTCCATATCAGATTTGGCAATAATTTCTTATGACACAGAAAACAAAGGAAAAAACAGATAAATGAAAAAAAGATAAAATTCAAAACTTTTGTGCATCAAAGGACACTATCAAGGGAGTGAAAAGGGAACCCATGGAATGGGACAAAATACTTGCAAATCATATATCTGATAAGGGATTAAAATCCAGGATATATAAAGAACTCTTAATTAAAAAATGGGCAAAGGACTTACAAACATTTCTCCAACATAGACAGATGGCCAGTAAGTACATGAAAAAATGCTCAACATCACTAATCCACTAAGGAAACACAAATCAAAAGTACAATGAGAAATCACTTCACACCCATTAGGATGGTTATCGTCAAAAAAATAGAAAATAAGCCTTGGTGAGGATATGGAGAGGTCAGAACACTTGTGCACTGCTGACAGGAATGTACAATTGTACAATGGTACAGCAGCAGTGGAAAACAGTATAATAGTTAAAACACAAAAGTGTCAAATTAAAATTGGTAGAAATTTAACACAAAAAATTTAAACATAAAATTACCATATGATCCAGCAATTGCACTTATGAGTATATACCCAAAAGAACTGAAAGCAGAGATTCAGAGAGATTATTTGTACACGAACGTTCATAGCAGCATTATTCACAATGACCAAAAGGTGGTAACAACTCAAATGTCCATCGATATTTGGATGAATGGATAAACAAAATATAGTATTATACACACAATAGCATATTATTCAGTCTTGAGCAGGAATGAACTTCTGATATATGCTACAACATGGAAAAACCCAGAAAACATTATGCTAAGTGAAATATGTCAGACACAAAAGGATAAATATTGTATGATTCCACTTAAAGGTACCTAAAATAGTCAAATTTATAGAGACAGAAAGTAGAATGGTGGTTACCAGGGGCTGGAGGAGGGAGAAACGGGGAGTTATTGTTTAACGAGTACAGTTTCAGTTTGAGATAATGAAAAAATTCTAGAGATGGACAGTAGTTATGGCTGAGTGACAACATGAACGTACTTCATGTCACTGAAGCATACACTTAAAATTCATTAAAATGGTAAATTTTATGTTATGTATATTTTACCACAATAAAAAAAAAGAAGGAAAAAAGGTAGGAGAAGTTTTTTGTCAGCCAAATGTAGAACTATGATTTGGTGGTAGTAATAAGACAATGAAAAGCTGGCCAAACGGCAACCTCACTTTCTACCCCATGTAGATCAGAATATACTCCCTTTACGTAAGAGGCTTCCCAGGGAGGGGCAGTCATTAGGTAAAGCCAAGTTTTTATGAAGGTGATGTATTCTCAAAAAGGCTGAAGCTGGATGTAAATTTCTTAGAAACACAAAAGGAGTTTTAAGCTGCATAGTGTAAAAGAATGTTTGGGCTGAACAATATAGGGATGAGAACACCAGGCCATTCAACTGGGGGAGGGGGAGTGAGACTGAGAATCAAGAAGAGGAGAGGAAAAGAAGCTGGTTAGAGGGCTGACTCTAAATAGCCTCAGGGCTCCAAATGGAACTGCTTTGCAAATTATCACTAGAGCAAACCTTCAGTAAGCACTTTATATGCCAGCCACTGTTCTAAGCACTTTATATGCATTACTTCAAGTTTTAACAAAATTGGCCTTGGTGACTCTGCCTGCAACCAAATTTCTCCTCCTCTCACTTATAGGAAAAGGTTAACTTAATATTCAAACAGTATAAATAGCTGTGGCTATGGCTGGGATTTCTGAAAACAACTGCTTTCAGGTATTTAAGAACGGGGATTTTTGTTTGTTTGTTTATAGATTAGAAGAGCCTCTAGGTTCAAGTGCCCTTTGCCCCATTTTTTTTTTTTTAAAGATTTTATTTTTTCCTTTTTCTCCCCAAAGCCCCCCAGTACACAGTTGTATATTCTTCGTTGTGGGTCCTTGTAGTTGTGGCATGTGGGACGCTGCCTCAGCGTGGTCTGATGAGCAGTGCCATGTCCGCGCCCAGGATTCAAACCAACGAAACACTGGGCCGCCTGCAGCGGAGCGCACGGACTTAACCACTCGGCCACGGGGCCAGCCCCAGAACCGGGATTTTTTTGTTACACAGTTAACTCATTTCCCCTCAATAGCATCTCTCTAGAATCTTACCACATTCATACACAAATACACAAAAACAGCATTTAAACAGTAAAAGGGTGAGTAAATAATCATACTCTTTAATCCTTAGTTGTTCAGCCCTGGATTTAGAGCATGTTTTCTTTTCTAGACTTTCTCCTATCCCTAACCCCCCATCTCTGACTCCAAAATATATGTAATTTTACTGATTTTATGGATTATGAAAAAAAGATGCACATTATCATTAAAAAATATACAAAGTGTAAAAAAAACTAAAAATCACCCGAAAGGGTTAATTCTTTATTTGCATTAATGAGTATGGATTATTTCCCCATAATAAATGACCTAAATAAACACACAAATTAAGCAATAATAAATGACATACTAACATTTAAACCTAAATTTTGGTAACTAAAAATATTTTTAGCATTAAAGACTTTTTAGTCCTAATACTGAAAAGTAAACAAGCTAACAACTGATTCTCACCAACTTCATAAATAATTTTAGTGGTAGTTTTTAAATTCCGTATACAGATTTTAGATTCTGTATATATATATGTAGATTTAGATTCTGCATGCATCAATTTCTAAATCTTACATACATAACATTATCACAGAACAACGGATTTTTCTAAAATGACTTCTATCAAGACTATTTACTGCCTTTTAACAATCAGTCAAACTGCTTTTGGGAACATGGAAAACTACAGTTCAGATTTCATTCCTTTTGTTAATGCAAACCTATCAACAGACTACAAAATTGTTGGATTTAGGCAAGTCAACCCTATATAGAGCAGAATAAAACAACCATGCAAACAATCGAACTTGGAGGGGTTCTGTAAGAAATCTACCAGCGCTAGGGCTGGCCCACTGGCATAGTGGTTAAGCGAGTGTGCTCCACTTCAGTGGCCCAGGTTCACATCCCAGGCATGGACCTACACACCACTCATCAAGCCATGCTGTGGTGGCATCCCACATACAAAATAGAGGAAGACCACCATAGATGTTAGCTCAGGGCCAATCTTCCTCAACAACGACAACAAAAATTAAATAAATAAAAAATAAGAGATTTAAAAGTATTTTTTTTAAAAGAAATCTGCCAGTGCTGAAAATGTCTACTATCAGTCATCCCTTTAGAAAACAATCCCATTTATAACTGCATCAAAAAAAAAATAAAATACCTAGGAATAAATTTAACCAAGGAAGGAAAGACCTGTACTCTGAAAACCATGATGCTGATAAACTGAGGTGACACAAATAAATAGAAACTGAGATGACACAAATAAATAGAAAGATATATCATGTTCATGGATTGGAAGAATTAATATTGTTAAAATGTCCATACTACCCAAAGCAATCTACAGATTCAATGCAATCCTCATCAAAATACCAATGGTATTTTTCACAGAACCAGAACAAAGAATCCTAAAATTTGTGTGGAACCACAAAAGACCCTGAATAGCCAAAGCAATCGTGAAAAAGAACAAAGCTAGAGTTACACTCCCTGATTTCAAACTACACTGCAAAGCTACAGTAATCAAAACAGTACAGTAGTGGCAGAAAAACAGATATGTAGATCAATGGAATACAAGAGAGGGCCCAGAAACAAACCCAAGCATATATGGTCAATTAATCTATAACAAAGGAGGCAAGAACATACAATGAAGAAATGACAGTCTCTTCAATAAATGGTGTTGGAAAAACTGGACAGCTATATGCAAAAGAATGAAACTGGACCACTATTTTACACCATATACAAAAATAAATTTAAAATGGATTAAAGTCTTGAACATAAGACCTGAAACCATAAAACTCCTAGGAAAAAAACACAGGCAGTCAGCTCTTTGATATCGGTCTCAGCAAATTTTCTTTGGACCAGTCTCCTCAGGAAAGGGCAATAAAAGCAAAAATGAACAGATAGGATTACATCGAACTAAAAAGCCCTTTGCACAGCAAAGGAAATCATTAACAAAACAAAAAGACAACCTACTGAATGGGAGAAGATATCTGCAAATCATATATCCAATAAGGGGTTAAAATTCAAAATACATAAACTAACAGAATATTAAAAAAATAAACAACTCAATTAAAAATGGGCAGAGGGGGGTCAGCTCAGTGGTGTAGTAGTCGAATTTGGCAGGCTCTGCTTCAGTGGTCTGGGTTTGTGGGTTCAGATCCCAGGCACAGACCCACACCACTAGTCAGCCACGCTGTGGCAGCAACTCACATATAAAGTGGAGAAAGACTGGTATAGATGTTACCTCAGGGCTAATTTTCCTCAAGCAAAAACAGAGGAAGACTGGCCACAGATGTTAGCTCAGAGTGAATCTTCCTCACCAAAAAAAAGAAGAGCAGAGTACTTGAATAGACATTTTCCAAAGAAGACATACAGATGGCCAACAGGCACATGGAAAGATGCTCATCATCACTAATCATTGGGGAAATGCAAATCAAAACCACAATGTGATATTACCTCATACCTATCAGAATGGCTATCATCAAAAAGACAAAAAAATAAGTATTGGTGAGGATGTGGAGAAAAGAGAATCCTCATACACTGCTGGTGGAAATGCATATTACTGCAGCCACTATGGAAAACAATATGGAGGTTCCTCAAAAACTAAAAGCAGAATACCACACAATCTAGCAATTCCACTCCTGGGTATTTACCCAAAGAAAACAAAAACACCAATTCGAAGAGATATATGCACCCCTATGTACACTGCAGCATTACAATAGCCAAGATATGGAAGCAACCTAAGTATCCACTGATAGATGAATGGATAAAGATGATGTGGGTGTATATACACACACACATACACATATACACACACACACACACACGGAATATTACTCAATCATAAAAAGGAATCAAATCTTGTCATTTGTGACAACATGGATGGACCTAGAGGGTATTATGCTAAGTGAAATAAATCAGACAAATACTATATGATTTCACTTATATATGGAATCTAAAAAACAAATGAACAAACAAAACAAAACAGAAACAGACTCATAGATAGAGGAAACTGGTGACTACCAGAGTGGGGAGAGGTTAGGGGGTAGGCGAAATAGGTGAAGGGGATTAAGAGGTATAAACTTCCAGCTATAAAACAAATAAGTCATGAGGATATAATGTACAGCATAGGGAATATAGTCAATAATATCATAATAACTTTGTACGGTAACAGATGATCATTTCCTACGTATATAAAAAGCAAATCACTATGATGTACACCTGAAACCAACAGGATACTTTATGCTAATCATACTTCCATTAAAAAAATTAATTTGTTATTAAAAATAAGAGTATTTAGATTTACTCCTTCAAGGAAAATAGGTTATACAGTGATCAAGTAGTAAATGGCTTATATATTCAAAGTAACAACATTTAAGACTTACCTCTAATATCTGACTAGCTCTAGGTAATGAGTGCCCATCAGCCTGGATCAGCGCTACCTGAATAGGAGACTGTGACAGAATACTGGAAGAGCTAGCAGAAGTCTAGAAACAAAGAGAAAAACAAAGGTACTCTGTCTTGATCTATTATTAACACAGGCAAAAGGTCACTAAAGCACTACCTGGGGGACAACTGGTATGTACTTATATTTAGTAAGTAATCACTTATGTTTCATTTGATAACCTTGTAGTGGATACCACACAGTCAGTGGTAAAATTCTGTGGTCAGCTAAAAAATGCAGAGTTCTTTTATAGGAGCCTAGAGGAGGTGCATGGGGCCTCTACACTCACCCACTAACATAGAAAGACAACTTACAGAATGCAAACGGACTAGTTGAGGTCATAATTTTAAAATACCATATGAAAATTAAGTTCTTAAAAAATAAATGTTTTAAAAATAAGTTCTATGATATGAACATGGCTTAGCATTAAAAAATTGCAATTAAGATGTTTTATATTCCATAAATGCTTGATTTTGATACTCTTACCTTAGATTGGTCAAAAATTCCAAGTTTTTCACATACTGTTTTATCACTTTCTGATTTTTTCCAAGGATTATTCCATTTTTCAGAGGCTTCTTTTTCTTTCTTCTTTAAAGCAACCTGTTCATCTGTAAATAATGTCCTTTTTAAAAAAATGTACAAAAACTGTAAAAAAAATCATGTAAACAAATCATGACCTTCTTAAAGAGTGCAGATTCCAACACAGATCTAATCAAATTTGTTTTTCAGGGAAGAGATTAACTCATAAGAGAGAAAAATTTTAAGGGATGGAGTAAGAGAAAACATTTAATCAGAACCAAATTTAAGTATGGTACAAATGGATGTAAAAATATTTGTTTTATTACAATTATCAATAAGGAGCAATTTTTTCAGAACAACATATTTTATATTATGCTAACTATTCTGAGGTTGTATTTTCCTGTCACGTTCATTCAATTTTTACTAAGAGACTTAAAAGCTAGAAGTCTGGATTCAGGGAACCCTGGGGTCAAATCCAAGTTCGATCACTTCCTAGCTATGTGACTGTGGGCAAACTGCTGTTTACCTCTCTATACTTCAGTGTTTTCTTCTGTAAAATGAAAGTAATAATAGTGCCTATTTCAGTACAGGGCCTAGCACAAGCTAAATATTTAATAAATGTTAGCCATTATCATTCATAACTGTTGAAAAGTAAAAAACATAAAATCTTGTGTCTAACAGACCAATATAAAAACAACTAGGCTCCAAATCATCAATAGTCCTTAAAAATTCAGACACATAAACTTAAATTCCAAGAAAATTAATGAAAGCATGACTTTAACAAAGAGAGATGTGCTTTCCTAACAGTATCTAGTAAAAGAAAGTAAATTGTTTTTAAGATAATAATTAAATCATAAAACACTTCAGTCATTTCCAAGGAATTTCATCATACTTCACAAGTTTGGCACTGTATATTTATAAGCTAAATTTGTATTGAAAGAAAATATTTAAAGCTGAAATTATGATATAAACACACATCAGATCACCAAACCTTCTGATACTGCTACCATACATTTAATTTCTTCATTTCTCTGTTACCTTGACTTCCAACATCCACTCATTCCCTATTTCTTCTATTTATCTCTTTTTCTACATCACCTGTTCCAATAGGGTTATGACTACCTCACAGGACTTCCCAGTCCTATAATAAAAGGTGTAATAATTACCTACCAAGCTCTTTCCTCCACTGGGCTTTTTTTGCTTCCAACAAACTTCTATCACGTTCTCTTTCCCCCAGAGTACTGAATATGTCAGCTGGTTTCCACAGATTCTCTCTAAGACAAAACACAAAAAATTACAGAAGCCTTATTATACATTTCTACACAACTTACTCCATAAATATTAAGTAATAAACTTTTAAATAGTTCTTCTTTTTCAGAGTAAATATTTCACATGCAAGTTAAGGAAAAGCAAAACCATATTCCAAAAATGTCCCCACAATAACAGATACGAGTTACATACGTGGCAATTTTCTGCTCATACTGTTCAGACGTCTCCTGATTTTTATTTAAAACAGATTTATTTTCATCCTGAACAGACGAAACAGCCTCCGTTTTCTGGACTAGTCCCATAATGTTCTTGTCCTTTGGCTGATTAGGAATATTATTTAAAGGTAGACTGTACTGATCTAGGAGGTAAAATGCATGTTTTAAAATTAACACTAAAATTACATCTCTTACAATACCTTATCTTGGCATACTGCTATACAGTTTAAAAAAACACTGCTTACACATTACCTAATTAATTACCTCTCACAGCAATCCTTGTAGTGGGTATTATGATTCCCTTTTTGTCAAAAAAAGAAACTGAACCCCAGAGGTTAAATGGCTCAGAGGTATGGCCATAGCCATACAACTTCTTGTATCAAATAAGAAAACAAGCAAAAACAAAAAAAGAAACTTCCATTTACTCTTGCCAATTACAAATAATAGAAATGATAACACAAATCACAACTTAAAGGAGAATGCAAATAGCTTTAGGAAAAACTCATTACCTTGTCCTTATTTTTCTCATTTAGCTGGGCAATCAGTGGGTAACTTTACCACAGACTATTGTCTCTGTCCCAGCTTCAATATCTATTCCAAATGTTTTATGTAAGGCTCATCTGTTTGGCTCAAAATTGTTCTAATTCCTCCTTAATGTGCTAGCTCTCCCAGTGAAGAGAAAGCATATCTAATAGGTAAATCATTATATGATGAGGCAAACTCTGCTTTTAACTTCATTGATATTCTCTCTCAATATGCCTACTAAGTTTTCATTTTTTGTTCCCTGAGCTAGAATTCTAGCCTTACAAAACCCAGCTCCCTCACTTTACAAAGAATAATCTAGACCAAGAGAAGATAAATGACTCTTACCCTGAGCACCTTGGAAACGCATAGGAGCTATCTGGTCCCCAAACCAGTTGTAGGGCCTCTTCCTGGTGACTGTTAATTTTATTTTTATTTATTTCACTATTGCCTAACAAAATTTTAATGATATTTCTACTCAGATTCACAATTCCTTAGCTCAAAGCTGAAACTAGATGGCTTTTAAAAACATACTACAATGCTCTGACTAGTGAAACAGAAGGCATGCAACATTCTACGACTCCTTCCAGGTCGGTGTTTTACATTGGTTAAAAAGCTAGTGCTGCGAATCTTTAGCATGGATTGAGGATCAGGAAGAGTAAAACACAGGGGCCAGAAAAACAATTCTTTTCAGCAACTCAAGTCAAATCTTCATAGAAAGGTTCCCACAATTTTCACTAGAAATACTACAGTGACTTTAGAACATTTTATATAATTATTTTCAATGTAAGTAAAGCCTCTTACATTCTAAAATAAGTACAATAGCTTTTTGTACTAACATCTTTTCTAAAGTTCACAGAAACTGAGTTTCTTAAGGCTATGGCACAAGAGAATATTTTGAGTATTAATCTTAAAATATGGTGTATTATAACTATAAAAGTAATTTTGCATGAGAATGTTCTCTAAAAGAATAATTAATTTAAAAGACAGTTACATGTTAAATTAGAATTTAAGTGGCACAGTTACATAAAATCCAACGAGTCTGAAATTCAAAAATGCTTACAGATTGACAAAATTAATATTAATTAAAACTTTAGAAAAAACTTACTTCTTTCCTCCTCCTTTCCATTCTCAGTCAGGGAAATAGACCTATTTCCTTGGTTTACTGTCATCAAGATCTGTTGTAGTTGGTCTTGTGTTAGACACACCAAACCGCTCTTCATGTTTTCAGCTGTGATGTGTTTTTTGCAAGGCTTCTCTTTAGCTACTAGAGATGTATTTATGGTGTTTCTAGACTTCTGTATATTAGGGGTTGCAGGTGAAATTTCTTTCTGGATATGAAGACAATCTTTATCTGCATACTGCTTGCATAAATCCTTAGTGGGTGAAAAAGTCATACTATTTTTTTCACCTTCTGCCAGTGAAGTTTCTGAACCAATTCTCTTCTTTTGTAAAAGTTTTTCACTCCTGACACAAGTATTTTGTGTTGATCTTAGAACATATCCAGTTTGTTTTGTTCTTAAAGGACATTTTGCAATCTTGGTCTTATTTCCCATCTGTTAAAACAACAGAAATTTATTCTCCATAACAGCCCATGAAAAATCACCAATTATTTTTATTTATGTAATCTGTGATAAGTCAGGCTGCTAAACTTTTTTCCATTTTGCTATTTAGATAATATATTCACAAGAAACTAACTTTAACTTTTGCAGATCTTCACTTGAAAGCTTCATTTACAACTGGAAATTATTATTTTATTTCAGGATAATGAAGAACACAGAAGAACTTTTATTCTACTTGTTACAGGACATCTCCTTCTACTCCAGCTTTGAATTTCATGTCATGATTATACCACCCATACCACCTCTTTGCTCTATAGGCACCTACAGACCCATAGGTTACTAGCCCTTATTCCTTGAGCAACTTACCTTGTGCGTCACCATCCCTCTCGTTAACATAACTCCTGTCTTAATTATTGGTACATTCATATCCACATACATCATTCTTCCAATACCCTGGCCTCTCATTTCCTTGAACTCTGCTCCTATACTCTTGTCCTCCATGCTACCTCAGTTACTCATTCCCATAGTGATATCTTATACTGACCTTGTAACTACCCATAACTGCAATCCCTCCATAATCTCAATTTCAAGCACTCCACAATGACCACCACTCCTTATCTTTTCTGGTTCACTTCTTCCCATATCCCAGTTCCAATAATTCTTTAACTCCGCTGGGATCTATAATCTGTTGATCCTACCACCTTCCTCTTGTCCTCACTTCCCTCCTTACCAATCAAATTCCACAATCAACCACAATCATCAGTATCTTCCATTCTCAACTCCTCTGCTGTCATGTACACTTGGCAAATCCCAAACCTGGTAAAATCTAACTCTTCACTTACTCTCTATCTGCATCCAAAGAGAAAAACACAGTCACAATATATAGTTTCACCTTAAATACATACCCAAGAACAACAAATGGGCTCTTCATGCTACCTGACAGTCACACATGTCCCAAGTTCATTTACTCTCTCACTCTTCTGCCAACAATTTCAACTTTCTTCTCTTTTCCAAAACTTCTAACACTTTTTCTTTCACATTTATTCTGAACTGAAGACCTCTGACTAATATTTCACTCAAAATACAGAGAAGCATTCAGAAAAAATTTCAACAAGTTTCCACTACCAAATCTATACCAGCATCTGTACTCACACAAATTGCTTGCCCTCCTGTTACTTGTACATATTCCCCTAACTCTCTCTTTCCCAAGGATCTCTCTCTAGCAATTCTTTGCTTCCTCTTGAATCATCAATTGTTTCTTTTCTGCTGGAACACAACATCTTTATCATCTTAAAAACTTCCTGATCATACTTTCTCCTCTCATCTCCTATAATCCCATTCCAACCAAGCTTTCATCCATATCACTCCACCAAAACTGTGCATCAAGGTCATTAATAATTTCTACATTGCTAAGTTCAGTGACCAATTCTCAAATCCTCTCCTTACTAGACCTATAAGCAGCATCTGACACAGCTGTTTATTCCTTCCATTTTGAAACACTTTCTCTACTCCACTTCCAGGACTCCACAATCCTGGTTCTTCTTGCTGCTCCTTCTCAGTCTTCACTGGCTCCTCCTTTTCTCTCAGACCTCTTAAAGTTGGAGTGCTCAGGGCTCAGTCCCAGGATATCTTCTCTAAGTTCCCTCATTCACTTGGTAATGTTATTTATTCTTGTGGCTCTAAATATTATCCATATGCTGATGATTCCCAAACTTGTGTCTCTAGAATGGACCTCTCCCCTAACTTCAGGTTCCATCTGTCTATCCAACACATCCACTGGGTTTCTAACAGACATTTCAAATTCAGCATGTCCAAAACTGAACTCTTGATATCGCCTACATAACTTCCTCCCTTCAGTCTTTCCCACCTCAGTTACTCATACCAAAAATTTTGGAATTATCTTGACTCTTCTCTCACATGCCACATTTAACTTGTCATCAAACCTTGTTTTGCCCCATCTTCAAAATATATCCTGAATCTGACCACTCCTGAACATCTCTCTTGCTACCCCTCTGCTCCAAGCCATTATCAGCACTTGCCTGAATTACTGAAAATCTTCTAACTGGTTTTCCTGCTTCTACCCTTGCTCCCTAGACTATTCTCAACCCAGCAGCCACAGTGATTACCTTAATATGTAAGTTAGATCATGTCACTCTTCAAAAGCTTCCAACAGCTTCCCATCTTACTTGGAGGAAAGGCTGAACTTCTCACTATGACCAAAAAAGACCTACTGATTTGTGCAGCATTCTTCCTTTGTCCCCATTACCTGATCTCTGATCTCATTTTCTATCTCTTAGCCTCCAGCCACATGGGCTTCTTGGTTATTCCTTGAACACAACAAGAACCTCCGGTCCTAGGCCTTAGCATCAGTCAATCCCTCTACCTGGCACATTCTTCTTTCAGATTCTACACGGCTCAGTGCCTCATCTCCTTCAAATCTCTCCTCCAATATCATTCACTGAGGTCTTCTCTGGCCACTCTATTTAAAAGTGCAGGTTTCCTGCTCTACTCTCACTCCCACCTCCCTAGCACTCCCTTTTCCCAAGGTTCCTGTGCCCCTGAAGTGACTGTGCCTCTTCCCTTTCTCTTTTTCTCTATAGCACCTTTCATCTTGTAATGTTCTGTATTTATTCTGCTTATTGTCTGCCCATTCCATTCCTTTCTAATGTAAACTCCACAGGGCAGATTTTTGTCTGCTTTGTCCACTGCTGTATCCCCAGTAACTGGAACAGTGAGTAGAACACAGTAGGTATTCAGTAAATTTTGTTGAATGACTAGCCTCAACTATATCACTTTAAAGACTGAATTCTTTATCTCTCTCCCCCAAATTAGGTCTCCTTTCTAATATATCCCATTTCTGTGGCACTGTTGATCTAATCACTCAGACCAGTAACCATGGAGTCACCTTTGACTCTTGTCCTTCTCCTTCATGATCTTCTTCAGGTGACTAGCAAGTATTGGTCATTTCTTTCTTCCAAATATCTTTTTCTCACCATTTACTTGACAATAAGCCTAAATGCAGAGTTTCCATTACCACACTACTAGATTATAGCCTGCCTATCTCAAATCTAGCTCCTATTTAACCCACTGTACATTTATGCAAACCCAACTAACCTAAAATAATTCAACAGCCATTCACTCAATATTAAGTGTGGCTTTCTATGTGCTCACCACTATGGGGGAAAAAAAATTGGAAGTGTAAAGATGAATAAGACAAGATTCTTGCCATCAAGGATTGGGGTAGATGCCATATCGCTTTCATCTGGCTTTTCATATCCCAAGTTCCCTTGTCTTTCAATAAATTACATAATATCCAACCATACTTTGACCAATTAGCTAATAGCATTTCACCCTACTTTTCAAAATGTACCTGTAATATCAGCCACAAGATCTCTTTATCCTTTTCACCTCACCCTATACCCTATTTATTCCTGGCTTTAGGCTTTTGATAATACCAATACCACAATCTAAAGGGCCTTTTTACCCTCCCATCCCTGCAGCTATTTTAATATAACTAATTCTCTAAGTGAGAGGTGTCTAACAAATACCTAGGCTGAGTGGGAACTACGATGAACTGAAGAGCACTTTTCTATCTAAAGGAAGCAGCCACCACTCAGAACCAGCCTACACTGCCAAATGGGAATCTGAGTCTACTGGTTAGATCCTCCAATATTTCAAGAGAACGAAGAATGCCAGATTTTATATTAAATTTTCCAATTTTTAGACACTGGCAACTCAGTCTAGTTTTTGAAAACCACTGTGTGGGTTAAGCAAATTATCAGCAGACTGCACGTAGTTTACACAGCTAAGCCCTACCACCTCAGTTAGTCTCCAACTACTACAGCTCCTACTAGTCTCAACCTTCTGACTCAAACTGGCCTCTTTTTGGGTCATTAACAGTTGAGCATTTTGTTTCTCTAATTTGAGTAACAGTTTCTCACTCAAAACTGCTAAGAAGTGCAGTGCATTCCCTTTACATATCTTAAGTCTCTCATTTCTGTCCCCTTCTTTCCATTCTGTTTAGCCATCATACAAGTTCAGGGCCTTATAAGACTCTCCCTGGACTACTATAATTGGCCCTTCACTCGTCTCCCTGTTATGATAATCTGTCCTTCACAGAGCTGCCTGAAGCCCTTTCCTACAATACAAATTAAACCATATCTAGTCCACTTTTCAAAAGTTCTTTAATACTCCTTAAATCCAAATCAAGTAAGTTCACACCCTCTGAGTATACATTTCAACTCTTCATGACTGTAACCCCCCTAAGCTTTATGTTCTACACTTCCTCCTCAGGCACACATTTCTCCCCAAATGCAAATTACGCTATCTCAGTTATTTTGCACACTATTTCCTCTGAGCTTAGAGCATACTTCCCTACTTCGACGATAAATATACCCTTCATCTTTCAGTTCTAATTAAAATGTCACCTCATTTATGAGGCATTCCCTGCTCTCCTCAAAAAACAAACAGCAGCTCTTTCCAATGTTTTCTTCTTTTTATAACCCTACACGGCACACATTTTATTCTACTTGTCTTATATAGTTATTTACCTGACTGATATCCCCACTTCCAGGAAACAGGGCCTAGGTTTTACTCATTTTTTTCTCTCACAGTCACAGAACAAATAAAGCCAAGAATGGAGCTCTACACACACACTGGAATTTCACAGCTGCAGTAAATCCTTGTTAAACAGAAACCTACTGATTGGAGCTCTAATTTAACTAGAATTATTTTGCCACATTCCACTTACACCAGAAATAATATACAGAAAGTCTTCTAAAAATATTTACTTAATTAAAGGGGGGTGGGAGAGCAATGATCTGGCATGAGGTCAATATACGTTCAGCTCATTTCTGAATAGTCTTTTGCAGTTTAACACCAGAGAAGAACAATGAACGGAGGCAGCAAAACATTGTGAACTACCAAATAACTATTCAGTTATGTTCAGGTTACTTAATAGGAAAAAGCTGTCTGGCTCAAATTATTTCCCCAAGTATCTACTGAATTAGATGAATTTTAATAGATCAAACAGTGTCTTCATGTCATAAACATTTTTATGTAGAACGTTGCCCTTTTACCTAATTTTAGTTCCACCAATATTCTTCATAATATAAAAACACTGTCCAATGCATTTAATATTGGACGACTTCACAATGTATATGGGGTCAGGTTCCCAAGGCCAGAAAGAATCAGGGAAGAGTAATATTTTAAGATATGTGTTACCTAGCAATAATACTGTATACATCCTTTAGTGCATCACTACTCTGATTCTCACATGCAGAAATACATGTGAAAAATTTTTAAATGTTTTATATTTCAATTAATTTGTGAGACAATGTTAAGTATAAAGAGTTTAGAATTTATACATTACTTATGACACTGAATCATTAATATTTCTGTCATTTCTCTTCTCATAAACTTAGGAAATTAGGCTGGTAATCATCTTTACTTCATATGCATTAGCACAGATTAAAGAAAAATACAGAAGAGATTTTGATAGAATCAAGACAATACTCTGACCACATGTGTTAAACTTGATGATGAGACAGAGTCCAGTTGTGTTTAAAGAGCACACTATGTAGACGACAGTAATTCAACCTATGAGAAAGGGGAAAATCAGAACTATAGATAGGTCTTGTAGTCACTCAGGCGCTTACCCCAGTAGAAGGAAAGAAAAGCACCACGAAGAGAGAATATGTGAATAATTCATAGAAAACTCAACATATAGCTGCAGAATTGTGAGATTAAAAACTTATTAAAACAAAAAAGGAAGAAAAGTACTACTGTTTTCGGTTTTTGTCTTCTGTGAAGAGCAAAGAAAGGAATGAGGAAGATCTTTATAAGTAAAGGGAGAGGAGCTCCTTGAAATAAAATCAATAGACTTAGGTTACATCACTATTTTTTCCAACTTTACTGAGGTATAACTGACGGTTAAAAATTGTATATATTTAAGGTGTACAACTTGATAATTTGATATATGTATACAGTGAAATATTCACCACAATCAAGCTAATTAACATATATCCGTCCCCTCACATAGTTACCATGCATCAGTATTCTGGAACCCCCAAAGAAAGAGGAATAAACCAAACAACCTGCCTTAAGACAGTAGATAATTTAAGATCATCATCAGCTGAGACATATTAGTTACTCTGAAAAGAAGAATCCTAGAATAACATATCCTGTGACTGCTGACAGAATTTTGTAATGACTCTACCAAAAGTCTAAGACTAGTAACTGTTTTTTATAGGCATGAAAGGGAAATCTCCAGATGTTCTAAGTTGGTTAAAAAGACAATGAAGGGGCCGACCCCATGGCTGAGTGGTTAAGTTCGCCTGCTACGCTTTGGCAGCCCAGGGTTTTATTAGTTCAGATCCTGGGCATGGACATGGCACTGTTCATCAGGCCATGCTGAGGTGGTGTCCCACACAGCACAACTAGAGGCACTCACAACTAGAATATATAACTATGTACTGGGGGGCTTTGGGGCAAAGGAGAAGAAGAAAAATAGATTGGCAAGAGATGTTAAGGTGCCAATCTTTAAAAAAACAAAAAAAGACAATGAAGTCTTCAGAAATGTAGTAACTATAACAAATCCATCAAAGACATCAATGGAAGATGAAATATGTGAAAGAGAATAGAGGCCAGGGGAAGAGAGAAATCAACTATTACAAGTAGCTTTTATATCTAGGAACTTGAAAAGGGGCACTGTATTTGTTAATATGACTGAAGTAAGAAGTTAGTTGCAATATTTTAACAGGGCAGGGCAAGGAAAAAATATACATTCTGTGATTAAGAGAACACACAGGTATATAACTATATACCATATATAGAGAAATAATTTTTATAGGTAGCTTGTGGAATTACTCTGATCATCATCACTTGTTTATCAAGTGATTAATAAGCTGGGTACTCAAGCAACCTCTCCACTTTGATTAAACCTGGAAGAAACAGCAAAGCCATCAAGGGCTCAGAGTTGAAGAGAAAAGTGCCACATCATCCAAACTGGGTCCTATTCACACACCTGCAAAGAAAGACTTTAAGATGCTGCAAAGATAAAGGTAAAAAGGAGCTACAGTAAGTTACGGAAGAAGAGAGTAGAAATTTCTGCTGATGTTAATCTAAAAATGGAAAAATAAGGAACAAGAAAACTAGTGGTATCGAAAAGTTTTTAAAGCGGTAAAGGCACTATGGGTTCTTGACAAAGAAAAATAATTTAAAAAGAAAATTATCATTAAGCTCAAGTGTGATCTCTTAAAAGAGAAAGCTAAATGCATGTAAGAATCTGTGAATCAACTACACCCTTTCACTGTGGGAAAATGGAATCTGAGTAGGAAAAGTAAAATACATTGTTTTAAAGTCTGAATATTGATTTTTAAAGATCTCAGGAGGTGCACTTCCAGTAGGGTAGCTATTAAAATTAAAAAGTAAATCAAATTAAAAATTCACTTTGTTAGCCATACTAGTCACATTTTAAGTGCTCAATAACCACATATGGCTAATGGCTGTCTACATATTGTCCAGCACTGATTTCAGAACATATCCATCATCACAGAAAGCTTTTCAAGACAGCACTGATGTAGAGAAAAGAGTTCTAAAAGGCTTTTTAAACTGAAAAATTATGATTCCATTTCTGTGAAAGGACTAGGCTGAAAGCAAGGGAACAATAACTTCTCACTATCATTCCAAACCCCTTATAATATTTTGACAGGAATTATTTTCAAACCACTCTAAAGAAAACCACATTTACACTTGAAAACAGGTCAGGTCAAAGTCATTTGGCTTACCTTCACAGAAATTTTTGATTTATGTTCTACAAAAGAAAAAAAAAATTACTAAACTATCAACTGAAAACATACTAAGACAGTTATAAAAGAAAATTTTAATTAGTATTGTTATAAGAAGATAATAAGTAGAAATATTAACCACAAAATAACTAAGCCTAGGTCCTATCTGGGGGTTCTAACTTTTATAGTGTGGTTCAAGTATTTCTATTTCATTTTTTTTATTTTCCAAGGTAAAACTATAAACAGATCAGGAAAAGAGAAAATAATGTGAATGAGAAGACAAGCAAAGTATAATCTAAGTTTTAAAACTAATACTAAAAATAACTTCAGCAAGTGAAGTCTTACTATAAATTTAATTTTCTCAAATAATACATTCTTTACATGCACAGAACATAATAACATAAGTTTCACCTAGATTTACATTAGGCAATAAGGATATTTGCTACATGCAAATATAATGAAGACATACATTACACATGGAATATACTGGAACATTAAATTTTATAAATAAATACTGACAGTGGTAAGCAGTGATGTAATCTGATTTTACTTTGCTAAAAGTAAATTTGAGGAATTTAGGGGAAACAACTTCTTTCAAAGTATCATTTAAATATCACTTTATTACAAGCAAAAAGTCTGTTAAACCAGTGCAAATTTTATGTAGGAATTTAAAAGTTAACATTTTACATTTCTAGTAACACACCATACCATATGGGGACAATATTAGCTTGGTTTTTCCATCCAATAATTCAGTTTCAAGCTTTAAACCATCTCTGCAAAATAAAAGAAAGTTGTCATTTTTGAGAAACAGCAACATTTTATGTAGCCAGAAGTGTTCATTTGAACCTTGAAAGTTAGTTTGTTCTTTTGAGTTTATACAAGAATCTTATAAATACTGAACCATTCTTTTAATTAAAGACATTCTTCAATCCAAGATAAAATTAAAAACTACAGAAACTTTCCAATATTACAAAGAATTTATCTCTTACCTGAAACTTCATTTTGTTACTGATAAACAACAAATTGTTATCATACTATCATTTAACTCTTATAACTCTACACTGGAAAAAATGCTGTTACCAAAACTCTTCCTAAGTTAAAACAGCAAAACATATCTACCACTTGTTAGTTTCATAATGATCTAACACAGTCTGTGGTGAGACAGAGCATTATTTGAAAATGAGCTATAGCACTGCCACCAGGGTTATTAACTGCTTGAGCACAGAGTTCCACTCTATTTTGAATCTTTCAACTAATACATATTCACATTTAATGACACTTTTGTTATGATTACAACAATAAATTAAGTTTATTATAAGTTTTGGCTGCTATACTTTATTTGTGCATGTCAAATCCAAGAGCACAAAGGTACAAGGGTAGACGTTGCCAACGAAATTTGTACATCTGTTAAGGTCCAAATAAAAACCCCACTGAAAACAGAAACAGGAGTCCATAGCCAATTCACTGTTTTACTAAGAAGGGGAAAAAAAGATGCTTGTCAACAAACATCAACGGGAACAAAAGGGACATCCAAGAGAAACTAAATCCAGCGGGTCAGTCAAGCAAGAGAGAGTTAGGAACGGTGTGATCAGGAACACGAAACGCGCGGTGTTGCTAAGGCAGCGGAAATCAAACCACCTCAACTTCTTTACTAAAAGCCTGAAAGAATGGGTTTTACGGGGTTCCCTATTACAGGGTTACTAACAGCTCCTGTTTCCGTTGGCTGAAACTCAAAGGCCTTGAATGAAACCGTACAGCCTATCTGTTCAGCACTACAGCGCCGTAAACTCCTTCAGGGGCTGACTGTCGTAGTTATTTTTATATCCCTAGATTCTAGAACGTAAAATTCATTTGCTAAACGTGCCGTAGTCTGAGTTTGGTGACTTTTTCATCTTAGAATGTTAAACTTCCCAGTGATGAAAACCATGCAAGTCTTTTTTATTTATTCAACCGCCACTTACTGAAGGCCTAGTAGGGGTACTACATCGACTCCTCGAGAAGCCTCGGTTACCCGCACGGCGGGCGATCACTATCTGGGGGCTCCGACATCTGGAGACGCCAAAGACCGGGTCACGAAGAACCAGGGGTCTGGGCCAGGATTTCCCTCTGAAAGGCCGCTAAGCTTCCTCGCTCCGTGTGCCCACACCTTTTACCTCCTCTCTTCCCTGCCTCTCCTCCCTTCCCACCCCGAGGTAAACGAGGGGGCGGAAAGGTTGTCTCTGACAGTTTACACGCGAGTTACGAAGTGGAAAAGCGACCCAGCAAAGGCCGACCCGGCCCCCTCGCCCTTTCAGGGAGCTGGGCACCGCCGCTTGGACGGGTGCAGGTCCGGAAGGTTCCCTGCGAAGGACTCCAAGGGCCAACCTAGCCTCAATCCCTCTCCTCTGACGACTACCGTTTTCGCCTCAGCTTACCCCAAGTTCATGGTCCGATATCTGGCTCACCCCACAGAACGCTCAAGCCCACTGTGTACGTCGGTTGCCGCCGCCGCTCAACAAGCACCACGCCGATTGGATAGAGTGATGCCGGCGAGCTGGAAGAGCGGCCCAATCAGGATTGGGAATGCTGGCGGGTGCGCTCAGCGGGGGCGGGGCTGCAAAGGCCACAGCTTCTTTCTGCACGCCCGGGGCCAGTGTTCTTACGCTTGGGTAGTACAGGCCTTGGGTCTTGGGGGTTGTAGCCTCTGGAGTTCACAGGGAGCACTCAGAGAAATGCCTGAGCTCGGGTGGAGGTGACAAAAATACGGAGAAACAAAAAGCATAAACGTTTTTAGGAAATTAACATTTTCTATATATTTGGAAGAGAGACTTTAGTATAAAATAAGTTGGGGAGGGGGGCGCGGAGCGGAGGGTTCTGGGGAGAGATTCTTCGGGCAGGTACTGGGTATGTGTGGTTTCTTGCAGTGACCTCGGCATGAAGCCTAGCATGTTGTAGCTCTTTTTAAATAGCAGCAACGTTCACAAGTGCTCAAGAACTTTAGCACTTATGTGCCAGACTTGTATCTAAGTGCCTATGTGTGTTATTTAAACTGTACAACATTATCCTTGAGGCACAGAGAGGTTAAGCAATTTGCCCAGGGTCACCATCAAGCAGTTTAATCTCAGAGCCCGTGTTCCAAACTAGTGTTATATGAGACTAACTCCTATTCATTTTTCAAATCTCGATTTATAGTCACTTCCTCGACGAAGCTCCTCTGGAATCCACTGGTAGGTGAATTAGGAAGCCAGTCTCTGACTCCCCGGTCTCTACCCTTTCTATCAGGGTATTAATGCATTTGAGATCCTACGGTCGGAATGAGCTTCAGAGGGGCAGACTGTTGTATCTTAAACACCTCTATAGCCAGAGCACGTGGCACTAGCAGTGTAGACAGTAGATATTTGTTAAATGAATGAACAGCAAAAGTGAAAAATGCCAATGATAACTTTATTAAATTTGACTGAATGGTATTTCATGAAGAGGATGCCCCTAGATTATACAGCAGTTACTGAAATTTCACATTTTTTTCATCTATCTGCTCTTACACAACTTTTATAAACTATTGTAATAAATGAGACACGTTGAATTCTCATGGGACATTCAGTGAAAGCTCAAAGAGATCTTTTAACATTCATTTATGTACCTGGCCTGTGGAGAATATACTTAAACGTTTGTTAATTTACCTGAGTGACTAAATGAACAGGTACCAATGTACATTTGATCCTGTGTTGTTCTTTGTTTGTATTTTAAGGAATACTCATCTATACATAGAAAAAAAGGCTAAAAGGATTTAAACCAACATGTTTAGACCAATAGGACTATTTCTGGGAGGTAGAGTGGTGTGACTTTTAAAATTTTATCTTGTTTCTAACTTTTATCATGAAAATGTTTTAAATTTAAAAATGACAGAATAGTACAACAAACACCTATGTATCCTCTGCCTAGATTTGACAATCGTTAATGTTTTGTTACATTTGCTTTCCTCTCTTCCTCTCTCTCACTCTACACATGGCACACCCATCTGCCTACACCCACCCACACACACCCCCCTACACAACCCACCTTTTTTTGCATCACTATTTGCAAATAAGTTATAGACACTCCACCCTTAAACATTAAAGCATGTGTCTCCTAAAAATAAGACATTCTCCTATCTAACCATAGCACTATTATTACACCTAGGAAAATTAGCAATTTAGTGATAATATCCAATTTTCCATCCCTGTTTAATTTTCCCCACTTCTCCTAAGAATATCTTCTATAGCTTTTTATTTAGAAAGTGAGAGCCAAGCAAAGATTACACATTGCATTTCGTTGTTAAGTATCCTTTCTCTCTTTCTGTCCAGAAAAACAACATAGTATATTTATTAATGAATGCTTATCAAACCTTTACACACACACATATGTATATTTTTTTGTAAGGAAGATTGGCCCTGAGCTAACATCTGTTGCCAGTCTTCCTCTTTTTGCTGGAGGAAGATTGTCGCTGAGCTAACATCTGTGCCAATCTTCCTCTATTTTGTATGAGGGATGTCTCCACAGCATGGCTTGATGAGCAGTGTGTAGGTTTGCACCCAGGATCCAAACCTGCAAACCCTGGGCTGCCAAAGCGGAGCACGTGAACTTGACCACTACACCATGAGGCTTGTGCCTACATCTTTTGTTTTTTATTGTGGAGATATCTACAACCAAATTTGCTATTTTAACTATTTTCAAGTGTACAATTCAGAGACGCAATGTTGTGCAACCATCACCACTACCTATTTCCCAAACTTTTTCATCACCCCAAACAGAAAGTCTGTACTCATTAAGCAGTAACTTCCCATTCTTCTCTCCCCCCAGATCCCTGGTAACCTCTAATCTCATTTCTGTCTCTATGAATTTGCCTATTCTAGGTAATTCATATAAGTGGAATCATACAATATTGTCCTTTTGTGTCTGGCTTCTTTCACTTAGCATAATTTTTTCAAGGTTCATCCACATTGTAGCATGTATCAAATCTTCATTCCTTTTTATGGCCAAATAATATTCCATTGTATGTATGTACTATAATTTGTTTATCCATTCTTCTGTTGACAGACACTTGGGTTGTTTCCACATTTTGACTATTGTGAATAATGCAGCTGTGAACATTGGCCTACAAGTATCTGTTTGAATCCTGTGTGTTATCAGGATTCTCCAGAGAAATGGAACCAATAATGTGTGTATATATCTATAGGTACATAGAAAGAGACAGAGGCAGAGAGAGAGAGGCAGAGACAGAGATTATAAGGAATTGGCTCACTCAATTATGGAGGTTGAGAAGTCCCATGATCTGCAAGCTGGAGACATGAGAAAGTTGATAGTACAGTTCCAGTCTGAGTCTGAAGGCCTGAGGACCAGGAGAGCCCATGGTGTAAGTCCCAGTCAGAGGGCAGGAGAACACTGATGTCCCAGCTCAAGGAGTCAGGCAGAGAGATCCAATTCTCCATTCCTTTGCCTTTTTGTTGTGTTCAGGCCCTCAATAGATTGGATGATGCCCACTCACATTGGAGAGGGCCATTTGCTTTACTCAGTCTACCAATTCAAATGCAAATCTCATCCAAAAGTGTCTTCACAGACACACCCAGAAATGGTGTATAACCAAATATGTAGGCACCTGTGACCCTGTCAAGTTGACACATAAAATTAACCATCACGTTGTGCTTTCAATTCTTTGGGATATGTAGCTAGGCATGGAATTGCTGTTCATGTGGTATTTCTGTCTTTTGCTTTTTGAAACACTGCCAAAATTTTTACAGCAGTTGCCTCATTTTACATTTTCACCGGCAATGTACAAGGGTTCTAATTTCTCCACGTCCTCACCAATACTTGTTATTTTCCACTTTTATTTGTTTGTTGGTTTTTTTTTTTTTTTTTAAGATTGGCACCTGGGCTAACAACTGTTGCCAATCTTTTTTTTTTTCTGCTTTATCTCCCCAACCCCCACCCTGTACACAGTTGTATATATCTGAGTTGCACATCCTTCTAGTTGTGGGATGTGGGACGCCACCTCAATGTGGCCTGACGAGCGGTGCCATGTCCACGCCCAAGATCCGAATCCTGGGCCGCTGCAGCGGAGCGCGCGAACTTAATCACTCGGCCACGAAGCTGGCCCCTGTTTGTTGGTTTTTAATTACAGCCACCCTAACAGGTTCCTTGGTTCTCATAGCTTCTGCTTTTGTTTGTTTGTTTCTTGAGGAGGCACTAGAGCAGCCAACTCCATCATTTTGCTTGTGTCATCTCCCTTTACTCTATTCTAATATAGAACAGTTACCCCACTTGTTCTAACTTTTTAAAAAGTCAGGCCCACTTGTGGAATGGCTCACAATCTGGATTTGTCTGATTATTTCCTCATGGTGTTGTTTCACTTGTTCCTCTATCCTCTATCTTTCCTGTAATAGTCAAGTTAGACATTTGTAGTAAGCATACTTTAAGGCAATATTGTGTGGTTCACAATGCATCAGCTCAGTTTGTCCTACTGTTAAGGTGGCTGAATTTGAAGACCTTAGCTGGCAGCTGCCCCATCTCTCTATTGCAAATGTCCATTTTCCCCTTTGCAATTAGCAAGTAATCTAGGGGCTGATAGTTTGGCATTGTGCTGATATCCTGTTCCCCAGCAACCTTTCACCCTTTAACCTCATAGTGAGGGGTGATTTTTATGTTGTGTTTATAGTTTTATACCTTCTGCATACCACTCTTCTCTGCCTACCTGTTCACCAGGTTCAAGAAACTAGTGCAAAACAATTCTACTTTTTTAAGTGTATTGTGAGATGGGAATTGAAGGTCCAGTTCCCAGGTGTAGCATCCCTTAACAGCCCGTGTTTCTTTATGGTCTGCCTGTAGGCCATTCCCCCAGAATAAGAGAGTTTAGTAAAATGCTGTGAATCTTGATTGTTCAAGGGTATGTAAGGATCGGAGGTACTACAAACATACCATTCATTTATAGGCACTGTAGTTTCCTCAGATTTCCCTGTGGGTACCAAGAGGGTCACCTTGACAGTAAGCTTGCCCCAAGCGGCTCCTGTGGGATCTTGGCCCATGCAAACACCTCTAGGCCCCACTAGTGATGCACTGAAGCCCTTGAGGTGCCCAAGCAGCAAGCCACCTGTAGGGAAGGAAAAATGCATGCCCTTTCTGTTCTAGTCTGTTTCACGGCATAATATAGTTTTCCAGAGCTTTGGAGCCAGACTGCCTGGGTTCAGATCCTAGCTTTGTTGTTTACTAACTGTGTGATCTTAGGAAGTTATTCTCTTTCCCTGCTTCAATTTCTTCTTTGATACAGTGAGGATGAATATTAGCATTCCACCTCATAGGCTTGTTGTGAGGATTAAATTAATCTAATACATGCAAAGTACTTAGAACAGTGCTGGCAAATAAGTGCCATATAAGCGTTAGCAATAATCAATATTTTAACTGAAGAAGTGTTGTTTGAGCCCAATAATTTACAGAGTTTCAGATCACTTGATTTTTTTTCCCATGTGAAAAATTAGGGTAAAATTACATACAGCTTCCTTTCACAGATGAGGAAACTGAGGCACAGAGATGTAATGTAACTCACCCATGATCTTAACTACTGTATTATGCTTCTTTCTTATAGAACTAGTTTCCCTCAATTCTACGTAAACAATTGGGAGGTGTTTCCTTAACGATGACAGTAAATTTAAAAATTTTTTTACTGAAGAGACCTTGTAAGTCATTTGGTTGCCTATGACCTCCCTGAATTTAACTTTTAATTAAGCCAATTTTAAGGGCACTGCAAAGACTCCCCATAAGATAATCAAAGGCATATATCTTCTCATCTCTAAGTAAGCAAACATGATTATGATTACTTGAACTGTTTATATCAGTAGAAAAGCATAAGAAAAATCTCTCTCTGTGCTTTTATTTTTCTTAGCCACCTAAATCCCAAATGTGTACATCATTTCCATTTCTTTAAATACCATATTTCATTTCTGTATGAGTAAACACTTTTTGCCATGGAACTGCTGCTTTTAGCTTGTGTCTGATAAGGTATCTTTAAATCAAAACTGTTGTTTTTATTTTGCTTCTAGGCATTTGTATCAGCCTGAGTCCAATCAGGAGAGAGAAGCTGTACCATAATTTGAACTGGGAAAGTTTAATATAAAGAATTATTAACTATAGCAGGGGGTTGGCATAATGAGAGATTGGCTAGTAAGAAATAAGGAGAACACTAAAAAATACAGGAATAACAGATATAAAGAGCAGTGTAGATAGAGCACCCAAGGAAGAACTCCTCTATCCCCCAGGAATGAGATCTAGACCTTACTAGAGGGCACAGCCCTGGCTCATTCCAGGGGATCTTGCTGGAATTCCATCCTCTAGGGTACTGGAGGAATCTGTTCAGGGGGGAAACTGCCTGAAGGAATTGCTGGAGGAAGCTGGGTAGTGGGTGATGCTGGCCGCCATGCTGGGTGCTGCTGACCACTCTATACTCTACAGGAGTTGAGTGCTGGGCCAGGCCTTGTGTGCTGAGGGCTAGACACTGGAGAGGCTGCCCATGCCTCATCAGCCTGATGCTGGAGAAGCTGGTGGTGCTGCAGAAGCTGGGAACTGGTGGAAGCCTCTTCTACTGAGGAACTAGATTCTGAGGAGTCTGCCAAGTGAACTCACCGGAAGCAGGATCAAGACTCTTCCCTCCTGTGGTGTCTCTCCAGCCCCCTCTAATGAGAAAGCTTAACATCTTGTCAGTTACAAAGGAAAAGTATATCAAGGGCCCAGATCCATTTTTACAGAGTAGACATAAAGGACGAATTTGAAGCTGAGGCAATAAACTGATAACTGCAGAATTATATGTTTAATACCTAACAAAGCTTTCATTAATACCATGAATTTAATGCCAAGAGAATAGTGTTTTAACAAAGAGCTACATCACAATAGTGAGGCTTGTTGCATGATCTGCTGGACATTGAATACTAACTGATTTCCAGGTATGGATATAGCATATTGTGCTTGAGAGAGTATGTATTTCAGGTGTTTTTACATATTGCTGTCCATTTTAGAGTTCATTTGTTTAACAGCACTCTCCTTATGCCATTTGTATAACCAATTTGTATTCTTAATAAAACTGATATTTAAAAATGTACCATAAAATGCAAAATCGTAAGTGTACAATTTAAAGAGTTTTGGTCAATGCATACACTTACTTAACCATCACTTCAATCAAGATATAAAACGTTTTTGTGACCCCAAAAAGTTTTCTTGTACCCCTTCCCATCAATCCCCACACCTTTCTGTAGGCAATTGCTGTCCTGACTTCTATCACCTGTTCCAAAATGTCACCATAAATGGAATCATGCAAAGTGTAGGCTTTTGAGTCTGGCCTCTTCCACTTAACATAATATTTGTGAATTTATCAGATTTTGCACGTATAGGAATTTGTTCTTTTTTGTTGCTAAGTAGTGTTCCATTGTATGAATGTATGTCAATCTGTTGAATATTTGGATCATTTTGACTTTGGGCTTACTATGAAAAGAACAGCTACTCTAAACACTCTTGAAGAAGTCTCTCCGTGGACATCTGTTTTCATTTCTCATGGGCAAATACATAGGAGAGGAATTTCTGAGTCAGAGGCTAGATGTTTTAAAATTTTTGTTAGAAACTACCAGAATGTGTTCCAAAATAGTTGGACCATTCACATTACCAATGTATGAAGATGAGAGTTCTAATAGCTTTGCATCTTCATCAACATTTGGTATTGTCAGCTTTTAATTTTGGCCAGTTTAGTGGGTGTGAAATGGTATTTCATTGTCGGCATCAGTCCCTGATGACTAATGATTTTGAATGCATTCACTCAGTTTTTATGGAGTTTGCAAGGGGAGGCCCCATTATTGAGAGCTTTTTTCCCCTCAAGTCCTGGCAGGAGGCTCTGTTAAATTCATTTCTAGGAGGTCCACCCTACCAGTTCCTCAGACGTACTTAAACATTTCTGACTGGCAGCATGTGGCAGTGCACCATTCAGGTTGAATTTATATTTGAATATTATTATATTGTGTAGATCAAGCATCTGCAGTTGGCCCAGGGTCATCTTGATTAATGGTGAAAAACAGTGGCATCAGAACTGTGTAACTGTGAGGCTGCTGCTATTAGGACTACCTAGAGCCCTTTTTTACAGGCAATGCCTAAGGATACTGCTGTTGACTTCTGTGATTTTCTTTCTAGAAGGACTTCAGCAGACTCACTTTTATATTATACAAAAAAATTAAAGCTCTGCCTGGGAAAGTTACATCCTAGGTCTGTAGTTTGCTGATTTCTGCAGCTTTGCTTGAAACTGTTCAAAGACTTTTTCAGAAATGCATAACTGGGAAGGGCTTCCTGCATCCTCCATTTGTGGAATTCACTTTTCTTCCTTACACACCACTGCTGTCAAGCAGTGTTTATGATTCACTAGTGAGCGCTGCTCTACAGACCAAGCTAATTAGCAGTCTTCTCTGTCTTCAGCAGCAGATGATACAGACCAAAGGAATGATACATTAGACAAAAGCAAAATTACATTAAGTAAATTGTTCAGGTGTGAACGGATGAAGGAATGAAGGTTTTAACTGGGCAATTCTGAGAAATATCTTAAGAAATACTGGAAGAGCAAAGGAAGAAGAGACAGAAAACCACTACAGGAGTAAGTCAGTTAGCCCTCTCTGACCTCAGAGTTTTCATATAAAAGATTAGATGAGCTAAGTTCCTTTTAGTTGGTAAGTGGATGATTTTAAATTATCCTCAAACTCTCTCCTTGCCCACTACTTCCACCCTAATTAGGGCCACTCTCATTTCTCCCCAGGAATATTCCAACAGCCTCCCAACCTGTCTTCATTCTGTAGCCAGAATGATTTCTAAAATGTGAGTCTGCTTACGTCATTCCACTGCTTAAAATCTCTCAATAATTTAAAAATTCTATTGCTCCTGATATAAAGTCCGAAGGATTTAACATGCTCACCAGCCCCATCTTGATCTTTTAAATTTCACCTCTCACCACTGCCCCTCGTACTCCAAGCCTCCCTACACTGATCTTTCACTTTCTCAAGTGTAAGCACACTCAGTCCTATCTCTCACGTTTACGGACTCATTCATACCACAGATTTTATTGAGTGCCTACTGTGTCCTAAGAGTTGTTTTAGCACAAAAGATAAAGCAATAACCAAAATGAACAAAATCCCTGACCTCCCAGAGCTCTTTCTTCTTGCTGGAATATGTCCCACAGGCCCTTGTTGAGATGTCACATCCTCATGGGAGGCACCTCTTAGTCCCTCTCTCCCTCTTCTCACCCTCTCCAGGGTGCACCCTCTCCTTCTCCCCACATAGCATTTGTTGTCCCGTGTGACGGTCCCTGAATCTCGCTAGAGTGTAAGCTCTGTGAGAGCATAAAGTTGCCCTTGTTTGTCATTGTCCTCCAAAGCCTGACACATGGTAAGTTCTAAAAACATTTGGCTTTTTTAGAAAGAAGATATATTAAAATTGCCACAAACCAATGACTGCTGCTAGAAAAGGAATCATGTAAAATGGAAAAATGCTACACCTAAATCTGTAATGTAGCAACAGAGGCTCACAAATTACATATTTTCTTGGACATACCAAAGAAAGGGGTGTACCATGATTGGTATAAGATTTAGCAGCAACCCAAGAGAGGTTAGCCAACCCTGGTATCTAGTGATTAAGACTTGGCTCTCACTGCCATGGCTCCGGTTTCATTTCCTGGTCAGGGAACCATACCAGCTGGCTGTTGGTTGTCGTACTGTGTCATACCGGGTTGGCTGTGTGTTGCTGTGATGCTAAAAGTTATGTCACAAATATCTCCAATACCAACGGCATCAGCTATGGGAGGATGACCCAAAAAGATCCCTGACGTAATCCCTAGAACCTTACATAACCTTACATGACACAGAGGAATTAAAGTTGCAGATGGAATTAAGGTTGCTAATTAGCTCACCTTAAAATAGGGAGATTATCCTGAATAATGTGGGTGGGCCCAGTGTAATTACAAGGGTCCTTAAAAGTGAAAGAGGGAGGCAGAAGAAGGTCAGAGAAAGAGATGTGACAATGGAAGCAGGGTCAAAAAGATGCTATGTTGTTGGCTTTGAAGATGGAGGAAGGGGACTGTGAGCAGAGAAATGTGGGTGGCCTCTAGAACCTGGAAAAGGCAAGGAAATGGATTCTCCCCCGGAGCCTCCAGAAGGAGTGCAGGCCTGCCAACACCTTAATTTTAGCCCAGTGAGTCCTATATCAGACTTCTGAACTTACGGTTCTGACAGAACTATGAGATACTAAATTTGTGTTGTTTTAAGCCACTAAGTGTGTGGCAATTTGTTATAGCAGTAATAAAACTAGTCCATATACTTGTTCCTTAAAACACACCTCCTTTCTGGATCAATGAAACAAAGAGTTGGTTCTTCGAAAGAATTAACAAAATTGACAAACCCCTAGCCAGACTCACCAAGAAAAGAAGAGAGAAAGCGCAAATTAATAAAATCAGGAATGACAGAGGAGAAATCACAACAGATACCAATGAAATACAAGAGATCATAAGAGAATACTATGAAAAACTATATGCCAACAAATTGAACAACTTGGAAGAAATGGACAAATTCCTAGACTCCTACAATCTCCCCAAACTGAATCAGGAAGAAATGGAGAATCTGAATAGACCAATCACAAGTAAGGAAATAGAAACGGTAATCAAAAACCTCCCCAAAAACAAGAGTCCAGGACCAGACGGCTTCTCTGGAGAATTCTACCAAACATTCAAAGAAGACTTAATACCTATTCTCCTCAAACTGTTCCAGAAAATTGAGAAAGATGGAGAACTCCCTAACACATTCTATGAAGCCAACATCACTCTGATCCCCAAACCTGACAAGGACAACACAAAGAAGGAGAACTACAGGCCGATATCACTGATGAACATAGATGCAAAAATCCTCAACAAAATTTTGGCAAACCGATTACAGCAATACATCAAAAAGATTATACACCATGATCAAGTGGGATTTATACCAGGGACACAGGGATGGTTCAACATCCGCAAGTCAATCAACGTGATACACTACATCAACAAAATGAAAAACAAAAACCACATGATCATCTCAATAGACGCAGAGAAAGCATTCGACAAGATCCAACACCCATTTATGATAAAAACCCTCAGTAAAATGGGTATAGAAGGAAAGTACCTCAACATAATAAAGGCCATATATGATAGACCCACAGCCAACATCATACTCAATGGACAAAAGCTGAAAGCCATCCCTCTGAGGACAGGAACAAGACAAGGGTGCCCACTTTCACCACTCCTATTCAACATAGTACTGGAGGTGCTGACCAGAGCAATTCGGCAGGAAAAAAAAATAAAAGGAATCCAAATAGGTAACGAAGAAGTAAAACTCGCGTTGTTTGCAGACGACATGATCTTATACATAGAAAACCCCAAAGAATCCACAGAAAAACTATTAGAAATAATCAACAACTACAGCAAAGTAGCAGGGTATAAAATTAACGTGCATAAATCAGTAGCATTTCTATACACTAACAATAAACTAACAGAAAAAGAACTCAAGAACTCTATCCCATTCACAATCGCAACGAAAAGAATAAAATACCTTGGGATAAACTTAACCAAGGAAGTGAAGGATCTATACAATGAAAACTACAAGACTTTCTTGAAAGAAATTGACGATGACATAAAGAGATGGAAAGACATTCCTTGCACATGGATTGGAAGAATAAACATAGTTAAAATGTCCATACTACCTAAAGCAATATACAGATTCAATGCTATCCCAATCAGAATCCCCAGAACATTCTTCACAGAAATTGAACAAACAATCCTAAAATTCATATGGGGGAACAAAAGACCACGAATTGCTAAAGCAATCTTGAGCAAGAAAAACAAAGCCGGCGGAATCACAATCCCCGATTTCAAAACATACTACAAAGCTACAGTGATCAAAACAGCATGGTACTGGTACAAAAACAGGTCCACAGATCAATGGAACAGAATTGAAAGCCCAGAGATAAAACCACACATCTATGGACAGCTAATCTTCGACAAAGGAGCAGAGGGCCTACAATGGAGAAAAGAAAGTCTCTTCAACAAATGGTGCTGGGAAAACTGGACAGCCACATGCAAAAGATTGAAAATCGACCATTCTTTTTCACCACACACCAAAATAAACTCTAAATGGATCAAAGACCTAAAGATTAGGCCTGAGACAATAAGTCTTTTGGAAGAGAATATAGGCAGTACACTCTTTGACATCAGTTTCAAAAGAATCTTTTCGGACACTGTAACTCCTCAGTTGAGGGAAACAATAGAAAGAATAAACAAATGGGACTTCATCAGACTAAAGAGCTTCTTCAAGGCAAGGGAAAACAGAATTGAAACAAAAAAACAGCTCACTAATTGGGAAAAAATATTTACAAGCCACTTATCCGACAAAGGGTTAATCTCCATAATATACAAAGAACTCACACTGCTTAACAACAAAAAAACAAACAACCCGATCAAAAAATGGGCAGAGGACATGAACAGACATTTCTCAAAAGAAGATATGAATATGGCCAATAGACACATGAAAAGATGTTCATCATCGCTAATCATCAGGGAAATGCAAATCAAAACTACACTAAGATATCACCTTACCCCCGTTAGATTGGCAAAAACATCCAAAACCAAGAACGACAAATGTTGGAGAGGTTGTGGAGAAAGAGGAACCCTCATACACTGTTGGTGGGAATGCAAACTGGTACAGCCACTATGGAAAACAGTATGGAGATTTCTCAAAAAGTTAAAAATAGAAATACCCTATGACCCAGCCATCCCATTACTGGGTATCTATCCTAAGAACCTGATATCAGATATCTCAAGAGTCCGTTGCACCCCTATGTTCATCGCAGCATTATTTACAATAGCCAAGACGTGGAACCAGCCTACATGCCCAGAAACTGATGATTGGATAAAGAAGATGTGGTATATATACACAATGGAATACTACTCAGCCATAAAAAAAGACGAAATTGGCCCATTCACAACAATGTGGATGGACCTCGAGGGCATTATGTTAAGCGAAATAAGTCAGTCAGAGAAAGATGAACTCTATATGACTCCACTCATAGGTGGAAATTAGTATATTGAGAAGGAGATCTGATCGGTGGTTACCAGGGAAAAGGGGGGGTGGGGGGAGGGTACGGAGGGGGAAGTGGTGTACCCACAACATGACTAACAAAAATGTACAACTGAAATTTCACAAGCTTGTAATCCATCATAACATTAATAAAAAAAAAAAAAAAAAAAAAAAAACACACCTCCTTTCTAGTATGGCACCCAAAAAAGAGTTGAGCCTCTAGATCTCACTGAGATCAGATCACTGTTTTGGTGAAAAAGAGGTAGAATTTGCTTTAGAGCTGTGAATGGCTTGGGCTTCCCTAGCTTTCCTTATCACTCACTGCTCCCTCCTCCTCACCATTCCACCACTTGCATGCAAACATAAAAACACAAACACCCACCTGACTCAGAAAGATGTGGCTTGCCACAAATATGTCTAAGATCCCTCATTAGCAGTAACATTTAAAGAGATGGCTTTCTCCTCCCTATAACCTAGACCTACAGGCTCCTCTTTGGTGGTGGCTTCTGTTTTCCTTCTAGTTGGCCTGATATTCATCTAAACCAGTTTATTCTTGCATAAAAGTGTCGAAGAAAATGGGGGAAAGATTGCAGATGCTGTGACGCCTCCGGCTCAATATCTTTCCTCCTAGGATTGCCTCTGTTTATGTTCATTAGAAGAAGGACACTTAGAAGATAAAACCAAAAGAAAGAGCCTTCAGTTAAATCCAGAGACAGTGGTCAGGTGCTGGCAGGAATTGCAGGAGTATCTTTACCATTTGTAGCATCATGTACTGCAGCATCTCATTTCTGACTCCTCCAGTTTTTGCTTTCTAGACTTTGTGGCCCATGTTCTTCTCCTAAGCCCTTCCTCTGACTGTTCAACCTTTCTCTCACCTCCTTAACTCTCTCACCTCTGTCAGGATTGCTCTGAATCCAACAGTCTCTACTTGTCTCCTTAACTACAATGGCCCTAGCTTCTAGCCACTGGCTCCCTTCTGGCTGTATGGAATCATCTCAAATGCAGCAGAGGCCATGCCAGATGTCCCATCCTTTCCCCAACATTACTCTTGTTGTCTGAGTTTCCCTTCATTCTGTTGATGGCACAGTGGTTTCCCCAGCCCCTGGTAGTTGGTGTACCAGCGGTAGGATGAGTCCTCTTTATTTCTCTCCCTCCTTATGCTCCAGTTGTGACAGTCTATTTGTTCTTCTCCAAATACTTGTTTTTGCATCTTTTCTTTAGCTCTCCCCCTACCTAGAATGCCCTTGTCCCCACATGAACCTGTAATGGAGAAAAAGTGGCTCATAATTTATGTATTATGTTAGATATCTCAAAGAAAGGGAAGCACTGTGATTGGTACAAGACTTAGCAACAACCAAGAAGTTAGCTGGGCAGCTCTGAGTCTTAAATTTGGGAAAAATCCTCTTGGGAACAAGGGTATCAGAATAGAGCTCTCTCCACTAACATCCCAGGACAAAGTGTTGCCAGCGTGGAGATTTCTTCACTGGTAAATCTTGATAAAGCACACAGAAGTAAAGGTGAACACATTTACCTATTAAATATACACATTTGCCTATTAAAACCTTTCTCAGTGATAAATACATTAGAAAGTGATTTCCTTGGGGTGGGTGTGGGAGCGGGACCAGGGAGACAAACAGGGAGCATCAGTGGCATTGGTAATATTCATTTTTTAATACAAGTGGTGGGGGCAAAAGTTTTGTTATATTATTCTCTATTTTTCTTCATGTCATATTAAACACAAGTACACACACAAAAATTCCTTCTCATGCTTCCAAAACAATTTGAAGTAGATAATTGCAGGTATGTATCTTCCCTTGCACTCATTTTCCATAAAGCAAAATGATACAGGCTTTTCATATGTATATTTTGCATTCCTCAAGCCCAGTTTATGTGGGAGATTTTTCACCTAATCTTGACACAGCAGATGGCAGTGTAGGTCCAGTTTCCTGTGCAATAATAACATGTGGACGTGTTCACAGATGCAACTTATTTTAGCTGAAAAATTGTGGTTTTAAATGGTTGACATAGAAAATATAAAATTGTAGAAAGTCATGACTCTTCCTAGGGATTCAGAGACATATTTTTGAATTATATTAAACTCATTACAAAATGCTTCATTAATAAAGTAAAAGCTAATTCTTAGCAGAAATAGGAATCATCACCTTCAAAGAGATACTGAGTAGCCCTCATTCTCACAAGGTTTGAGTGATTGGCTGAACTGGTACTTCAAGTTTGACTTTGGCAAACAAACTCCTTTACATAAAATTACTTAAGAATCTTCATGTTTTTTTACCATGGTGTAAGATTACATTTTTTGCAAGACTTTAAAAAAATTCAAACAGAGTTAAAATGAGTCGATTTCTATTAAGAACTGCAGATATGAGATTTGGCCAATACATTTTCTTTACATTTTTTCCCTCGTTTCCCAGATTCTTTTATCTGCTGCTTTCTTTCCATTAGCAAGAAGTAGAGAGGCAGTACAGCAAGATGGAGGAGAATACAAGTTCTGATTAAACAGAACCAGGATCAGATTCCTCCTCTGCTGCTAATAGCCTGTGTGATTTGGGGGAAGTTAATTGGCCTCTCTGAGTCTCACTTTCTTTCCCTGTAAAGTAGAGATAATAGTAGAACTTAGCTTTTAGAGTTATTATGATAATATGTTCACAATATTACCACAGATGCCTGTTCTTGAGGATTGCTCCACTGTCCTTGTTACTTTCCTCTTGTGTATATTCTCTCTCTCTTTCCCCTTCTACAGAATGTGCAAAAACACCCATCACCCAGCATCTTTCCTTCCCAGCTTTCAGAGTGATGTGTCTCCAATGTATCGCCCTTCATTAGGCCCTGATTTTTCCTTTCCTTCTTCTCCTTCTCTCATTCTGAAACTCCACTTTTCTCTCATTTTGTTCACCAGTATTCATCTTCTTCATTTACTCCTATTTTTCTAAGAAATTACTGACAGACTTCATTTACTCCTTCCCTGCTGGAGACACAGCCTTCTTCTCTTCTGGTCCACCCACCTTTCCAGGGAAAGGCTCAGGAGAACTGAGAACTTCTTGCTTCAGCTGAAAGATTCACCAGCTGGGCTTTTCTTCCAATGTTAGAAATATTTGAAAATAGGCCACTTTAGAAAGATACTTGAACGTATTAAATCATTGAAGAATTTTCATTCTGTCAGAGAGACTTCTGTGATAGTTTAATTTTGTATTGTATTTTGTATATATTTTAGAAAGCTTCATTAATTTTTCTAGAACACAAAATATATCACAGCAATAATAACTTTATTTCTACAGAGAATCACTGGATATGAACAAAAATTTTAATCATGATATTCTTCCTGAACACAGAACTGCAAAACAACCAACTGATTGATTGTTTCCCCGGTAATATATTGAAATAAGCTCCCATTTATTAAACACTTACTATATATTAGGCATAGAGCATTACTATATATATATATATATTTTAAAAAGCATTATCTCAATTCATTCTTAGAAAATAAAAACTCAATTGTAGACACTAGTATTATCTCCGTATTACAGATGATAAAAGTGAAGCTTAGAGTAGTTAGCTTGGGTAAGGTCAGACGGTAAGTAAGGAAAAAGCAAAATTAGTCTAACTCTGGAGTCCAACCTCAACGTTAGTATTCTTTTTTTTTTTATTATTGGGATATAATTAACATATAACATTATATTAGTTTCAGGTGTACAACATAATGATTGGATATACACATATATTGCAAAATGATGGCCACAATAAGTCTAGTTAACATCTGTCACCACATAGTTACAATTTTTTTTCTTGTGATGAGAACTTTAAGATCTACTTTCTTGGTGACCTTCAAGTATGCAATACGGTATTGTTAACTATAGTCATCATACTGTACCTTACAGACCAAGGACTTACTGGTTTTACAACTGGAAGTTTGTACCTTTTGACCACCTTCACTCATTTCTCTCAGTGTTACTATTCTCTGGTAACTAGTCAGTACAAGGCTAGTGTTTCTAGTGACATTGGCAAGTTAGCTTCTGAATTGAACCCACAGGTTCATCTTTTTAAAACTAGTTTTCAATTGTCAAGTCAAGGAGCTTATTAATACACGAGTTTATTAGGCATCTATCATATAAAAGTCATCCTTAATTTCTCCTTTTCCCTTTCTGCCCCCAAGAAATCCATCTCCAAATCCTACTGACCTAATCTCAGAAATGTGTTTCAAGTGGATCCAGTTTTCTCCTCTTTCTCCTCCCTCTCCCTCTTCCAAACTAATATCACTCTGCTCCCTGATGACTGTTGCAGCCTTCTAATGGGGCTCTCTTCTTCTGCTTTGTAAAAATGCGACACTTTTATATGTTTGTTAACCACCTCTTTTACCTTCCATGCAAACTCCATGAGGGCAGGGACTCTGTCTTATTCAATGCTGTGTCTCCAGGACATGGAAGAGTGTCTGGCACAGGTGAAGAGCTCAGTAAATATTTATTGACTGGATATATAAAGATAAGAAAGTACTTTCTTTACCCTCATGGAATGTACTACGTATTAGTGGGAATAGATACATGAGCAAATATATAGAATACAATGTGATAAAGGCTATAAAAGGGGTATATGCAAGATTTAGTTCATAGTGGTGCAAAAATGCAGGGGAGAAATTCTACTTGATGGGGATGGGAAGGTCTGGGGAAAGTTTACAATGCTTAAAAAGATCTTCTAGGTCAAAGAAGAGTGCATCAGGTGGAAGAGGGTAAAGAATATTCTGGGCAGAAGAAAGGGAGGTAGGTGCTGGTAAATGCTGGGTAACGGGATGGAGAGGACAACTATAAATACCTTGATATGGTTACCGTGAACACATATGGGAGAATGGCAGGAGATGAAGGTAGAAGGATGGGAGGAGGCCTCATCATGAAGGCATGAAATATGCCATGCTAAACAGCTCACATTTTATTATATAAATATTGGGGCTGCCATATAAGAGCTTGAAGGAGGGGAATAACAAGAGATTAATATTTTGGGAGAAAATAAGACTGGTAAAGTGAGAAGAATGGATTGCAAAAGTTTGAAACAAGGCGATCCATTGAGATTCTATTGCAAGACTTCCTCTTCTGATCAGTATGGAGAAACAGGCCTGGATTTACCCTCCTATCTGAAAGAATAACAACAAACTATGTATATATATACACACACACACAAAAAAAAACACTGGACATCAGGCAACAAAGGATAGAGAACCCTACAAATGAGATGAGCCCTACAATTGATTTCCCCAGCTTACTGGCTTGGGAGAGATTCCAGACTGCGGTGAAGGGAGGGGAAACCAGGTGGGGCCTAGTGATCTCCTTGATTCAAGAGACAGAGCTAAGAGTATGGGGAGACCAGGACAACCGAGTTCATAGAACAGAGCCCCAGAACGGAGAGAGCCAATAGAGAGGGAGAGCCCAGAGATTTGCAGAGACACCCCCTCCAGTATTAAGCAGGGTACTGATCAACACATCTGTGAGGCCAGGGAAAGAACCATTCAAAGGATTAGAGAGAAGAGTACCTGACACTTATGCAGGACCTGGAGCGGTACCTAGTCCCACCAGCCAGACTGGAAAAACTGATAGTTTACAGTATCTGGTAGATCAATCAGGAAGGTTTTATCTCTGTATTGGGGAATAATTATCCCTAGAATGAACACTGCTCTGGACTGCCTACCAAATAAATTTAAAAAATGAAAGCTAAACCTGAAAGGATCAAACTGTCTCCAAGTTACGTAACTGCACCCCAGAACAAAACCCAAGAAAATTTGTAGGAATACAAAAATATTCAGTAAAGCAAAATTTACAATGTCTGGCATCCACTCAAAGATTACCAGGCATAGACAGAAGTAGGAAAACGTGGTTCTCAATAAGAATAATCAATCAGTTGAAACTCACCGGGAACCCACACGGATGTTAGAATTAGCAGAGAAGGACGTTAAAACAGTTGTTATAACTGTATTTCGTATATTTAAAAAGTTAAGTAGAGATACAGAAGATATAAGAAAGAGCTAAATTGAACTTCTGAAGGTGAAAAATACTATCAGAACTTTCTAACAGTTGGAATGGAATGTGGAAGCAGAAAGGGAGAGGAAGATTGGGTGTCGTGCTGCTATTAACAAGAACAAGGAATAAGAATGGAAGGATGTGAATGAGAGGGGGGAAAATTGAGCTTTGGGCTTATTGACATTGAGGTGCTTCATGATAGCACTCTGAGGAGCCCCAATGTTTAAGGGATTAATGGAAAAAGAGGAACTTATCAAAATGAATGAGAAGGTGCTGTTCCAGAAGGAGAGGGAGAGCAGGTGTAAGAGGCTTTATAGAAGCCAAATTTCAAGGAGGAAGTGGTAGGCATGACCACTGCTGCAGAGAGCAAGTAGGAGAAAAACCAAAAAGTGGACAAAGTGGCCCCTGGACCTGGCAGGTAGGAGGTCAAGGATGATTTCACATATGTGATGGAAGGGACCCTATCTGTTTTGTTCACTGCTGTATACCCAGTGCAAATTCCACAGTTTTTGGAACAGAGTGGGTGCTTAAAACCATTTGGTGAGTGGATGGATGAATTCAATAAAGAGTAATGAGGCACCTTGTGCCCGGCAGTGCCACTTTGTGATCAGAATTGTGGCAGATTTAGTGGGATTTAGAAGAATGGAAGCTAGACTGTAGTGGATTCAGTGAAGCCTGCAAAGTCAAGAGAAGAAGGCCACAGGAAGACACAGGATCAAGAAAAAGAAAAACTTTTATTTTGTGGGTAGAGGTGCAGATTTGAACAATATAGAGAAATTTGAAAAATATGGAGGTAGAGAAAATAGCGTTTCAGAGCACATGCTCAGGAGTCAAATTTTCTGGGCCAAACGTTGTTTATTGAACTTACTTGAGTTAATTAACTTCTCTGAGCCTTATTTCCCCAGTCTGCAATAGCACTCCCTACCTTATAGGGCTGTTTTCAGGATTTAATGAGGTAACTCATGCAGAGTATTTGGAACTGTCCCTGGCTCAATGAATTCTAGCTGTGACTACTGAGAGGACCATAAGAGACAGCCAGGTGGTAGGGGCCAGCCCAGTGGCATGATGGTTAAGTTGGCGCATTCCACTTCGGTGGCCCAGGGTTTACAAGTTTGAATCCTGTACTCAGACCTAGCACCACTCGTCAAGCCATGCTTTGGCAGCATCTCACATAAAATAGAGGAAGATTCGCACAGATGTTAGCTCAGTGGCAATCTTCCTCACACAAAAAAAGGAAGAGACAGACAAGTGGGCACAGGTGGCAGGTTGCCTTGATGAGGAAGGAGTCTCTCATTCTAAGGGACAGGAGGGAAGGAAGGAAGATGGGGTGGAGGTAGGTAAGTTCACAAGAAATGAGGGAGTTCATGACACAGGAGTTTTATATTTTGGGAGTGTGGGGCTTAAAAAACTGAATTTTGAGAAAGATTCTTGGATGTAAAAGGAAACATGCATCACAACTTGGACATGGAAAATGAAGGAAGACTCGGGAGTGGTGTGCCAAAGATGCTCTAGAGGGTGCTGAACATGGGTGTGGCCTGGGCAAAGTCCAAACAACAGGTCGAATCAACTGCTGAGTCTGAGCATTTGTGTAGGTTCAACGTGGCATATTCCTTTAGCTACAATTCTGAAAATTACAGCATCAATCCCTAGTCTTGAGAAGCACTGCAAGATAGAAATCTTTACACCTCATTCGGGTCAAAGAGTGGGAAATGTAACAGCTGGGGTTCTCTGGCTGTGGGCAAAAGAAACGACCTCTGGCTAATTTAAGCAAAAATCAAAATTTTTGGAGTAGTTCACAGGATTTAATGGAAAGTTGAAGAACCACGTCTTTGAGGGCATAGGCCCAAAGGCTGCTCCATGGCCCACTGGAGCAAAAGCTGACAGCTCATCTCCACAGGGCCTCGGGCCTTCCAGATGACAGCCTCTCCTCCAAGCCTTCCTCCTCCTGTGTAAACCCTTCTAGATTTAAATTCCTGGGAGAGAACAGGTCTGATTGGCTTGCCTTGAGGCACATGGTCACAATCAGATTGCTTTCTGAATGTGTGACTTCAATTACCCCCGTTCATTCTTCGGTAAAGCTGGGTGGACCTGAATTGGGATGGCTCCAGGGAAATAACCTAGTGCACTGTTTTTCTTTTCCTTCTTTCCTTCTTCAATGAATACTTTATGTGTCTGCTATGTGCCAGGCACTTGTTAGCAGAAGGATACCATCAATAAAGAACAAAACCAGACATTGACTCTGGTCCCCTAGAAGGTAGGACTGTGGGAGATTGACATTAATTCAACGATTAACTTAATGATTATACAATTACAAACCATAGAAATGCTCTGAAGGAAATGAATGCCTCTAGGGAGTTTATAACAAAGGTGTCTGATCTGACTTGGGGGCTGAGGAAAGATTTCCTACAGGAAGAGATGCCAGAACTGAAGTCTGAGGGATAAATGAAGAGCATGGCAAACAGTGCAAACAGCACATGCAAAGGGCCTGTGGCTGGAGGGAGCCTGTGTTATACCCTAATAGCAGCTCATCCTGAAAATGGAACTTCTCTTTTAGCACCTGGCAAGTGTGATGTAAGCACAGGTTTATAGATGACCCTACCTGTTCCTATTTGTGATATCGGTACACTTCAATTAATGAAAGAAAATTTTAAATGTGGATTCATGAAGTCAACTACTTTTCTGAGGGCACAAATGATTACAATTTTTTTGTGTTTCAGCTGATGCCTCTCTAGAGGTTGAATATAAATTTTGCAATAAAAATTAAGTCAAATTTTATCAAGCTGTAGCTTTCTATAGTATGATAAGGATCACATTATATAACTCAAAATAAGGAAAAACATAATTTATAGCAAGTTTAAGAATTTTATTTTTTTTATTTTTTATTTTTTTTAAAGATTTTATTTTTTCCTTTTTCTCCCCAAAGCCCCCCGGTACATAGTTGTATATTCTTCGTTGTGGGTCCTTCTAGTTGTGGCATGTGGGACGCTGCCTCAGCGTGGTTGGATGAGCAGTGCCATGTCCGCGCCCAGGATTTGAACCAACGAAACACTGGGCCGCCTGCAGCGGAGCGCGCGAACTTAACCACTCAGCCACGGGGCCAGCCCCTTAAGAATTTTATTTTAAATGGACTGTTCTCTGGAGAATAATTATATGAAATCTGCATAAACTGCAAGAGCCGAGATCGATGTTTTCATATCTGTACATGTAATCATTAATTAAATATGACACCTTAAAACTTGTCTACTGAAAAGAATTAAATGTTTATCACAGACATAATTATTTTGCTTGAGCTTTAAAAACTCTAGCAGTATATTATTAACTGTAAGATAAAATAGTCATGAAAACACAGATCAAATTTTGTAATTGTTCTTTAGAAGCATTTCTGATGCACAAGTATCTATTTCACATAAAAGTTGGTACACAGGGGGCCGGCCTGGTGGCGCAGCGGTTAAGTTTGCATGTTCCACCTCAGCGGCCCGGGGTTCGCCGGTTCGGATCCCGGGTGCGGACGTGGCACCGCTTGGCAAGCCATGCTGTGGTAGGCGTCCCATGTATAAAGTAAAGGAAGATGGGCACGGATGTTAGCTCAGGGCCAGTCTTCCTCAGCAAAAAGAGGAGGACTGGCAGCAGTTAGCTCAAGGCTAATCTTCCTTAAAAAAAAAAAAAAAGTTGGTACACAGAAGCATTTTTAATGTTAGTACAAAGTTTCAGTATCACATTGGCCCTTATTTTTAAAATAATGAGATCTTGGGGAAAACTTTTTGAAAAGTCATTCATCACCACCCTCCAGTTTTAGAACACTACCATCACTCCAAAAAGTTCCCTCTACAATTTATGTGTTTTTCTTTTGAAACAATCATACCCTGAAAGGAAGAGTAATTGTATGCAAATGACTACACTGTAAAATGTTTGTTGTTGATTAGGCAAGCCAACCAATCTCAGAAATTCAATTTCAAAACTAGATGACAACCATCTATACTCCCTCCCCCAGCCCCAGGCAACCACTGATCTACCTTTTGTCTCTATGTAGAGAAGTTTTTGACCGAGTTAAATTCAGTTGAACCAGAGAAAAATGGCGCATAGTGTGGTTTAACATGTAGTCCATAGCACATAGTAGGTGCTCAATAAATGGAGTGCCTGGTACATACCACGTACAAACATCTGCTGAATGTACTATAATTACTTTTTAATATTTCTTTCATTCTTGTACCAAACTACTATATCCTCAAGAGTTGCAAATGGGAGAAATATAATTCAATTCTATCCTCCTAGATGCTTTGTTCAAATCTTCTTGAATAATGTTTCAGTTGTTAATGAGAACCCTCTGTAATTGTCACCTCATCTACTGTCCCTTTCTGGAGGTACAGATACCACTAGCTTATAAAGTAGGAAAGCCCTGAGGTTCTCTCTCTTCACATTTGCATGAGCCCACTGGGTTTAATATTATTGCAGCAACAAACCAAAGTACTTTCATTTCATCATATAAATGTCCTTATTGTTCTTTTCTTGATAAATTTGTTTTTTGCTGAGTGTAAGAATTTGATGCCCTTCATTTTTGAGATTGATTGGATTGCCAATTCAAGAGTAAACATTTTCTCATCTAGTCATTTACACATAATTCTTTCTTTTTTCAGGTTATGGATGTTTCAAAAGAGAAACAAATGTAAATTTTGGAATTTATTATCTACGTGTAGTAAAACACTAATTTTTTAGAAGATGAGCTAATATGAAAGTTTCACAATGAACACATGCTCAAGAATGTTACTCTGAATCTTTTATAGATTTAGCTACATATTGCAACACCACAAGACTATGAACTCGAGGACCGCACTGTTATTCACCATTTTCTTTTCAGAAATATTGTCTGAAATGAGTTACTATGGGAATAGGAAACCGTAACTTGACCCTGAAATGTTCTCTATTTATAGATTTAAAGGCATTGGCAAGGTATAACAATTTATCCAGGACACTATTTCATTTTAAAGCAATCCAAATAATTTAAAAAGGAGTGATAATTTAACAATGGAAAATCTTCAGGAAACTCAAGCGAATTTTGTTCTCAAACCCAAAGGAATTTCTTTGGTTTCTCTTTCTGTGAATGGAAGGAAGCACGCATGAGAGGAGAGGGTGAGCAAGCGAGAACCCTGATGACAACATTTGAATGCTAGGATCCATCTGTGTTTAAGCCATCTTGACTTCTAATATTCTCAGATATTGAGCCAATAAATTCCCCTTGCTCTTGAGCTAATTTGGTTGGATTTCTGTTGCATGCAACCAAAACCATCTTGACATATGTATCTTCTATTTTTCTTTTTTACAAGAAGTTTATTATGAAATTTTCAAGCGCACAAAAGAACAGGGTGTTCACATGAGAAGCAGAACTTCGCAAAGACCGTTGGAGTCTCCCGTGTGCTCCTTCCTGGACTCATCCCTCGCCCAGCCTTCAAGAAGACTTACTGCTTTGATTTTAGTTATCTGTTTTATCTTTTGCTTTTCATAACAGCTTTATTCCTATCTATGAATCTATTATGGGCTGAATTGTGTTTCCCCAAAATGGATATGTTGAAGTCCTAACACCCAATACCTCAGAATGTGACTTTTTGGAAATAGAGTCTTTAATAAGATAATTAAGTTAAAATGATGTCATTTAGGGTGGACCTTAATCCAGTATGACCTTATGAGAAGAGGACATTTGGAGACAGGTAGAGAGAAAAGATCATGTGAAGACATAGGGAGAAGACAGCCATCTGCAAGCCAAAGAGAAACCATCCTTGCTCATACATGATTCTAGGACTTCTAGCCTACAGAATTGTAAGAATACAAATTTCTGTCATTTAATCCACCCAGTCCGTGGCAGTTTGTTATGGCAGCCCAGCAATATGGTATCCTTACCAGTATATTGTTTAGTTTGATTTGTTCTTGAACTCTGTATATGATACATGGATTTATATTCTAAGTAGTGTTCCGTGACTTGCTTTTTCCAGTCAATGTCATGTTTCTAAAATTTACCCATGTTGATACGTGAGCAGTAGTTCACACTTTCATTGCTGTATAGAAATTATTTCAATATGCCACATTAAAAAAAATCCATTTACCAATTAATGGACAGTTAGATTGCTGACATGATTTTTGTTGTTTTTTTTTTCTCTCATAGACAAAGCTGCTATAAAGAATTTTATACCTGTTTCTAGTCATGCAGACTCAACTTTACCAGATAGGGCCAAACTGTTTTTTAAATTGTTTCCAATTATACTCCCACCAGCACTGCACAAGCATTTCCGTTGTTCCAAATCCTCACCAACATTTGGTATTTCAGATGTGTTAATTTTTGCCGAACTAGAAGATAGATGATGGTATCTCATTGGTTTTAATTGGCATTTTCCTGATTATCAATGAAGTTTTTCATCTTTTTATGTTTGTTAATTATTTGCATATCCTCTTCTGTGAAAAGTCATTTATATTTTGCTCCTTTCTATGTTAGATTATATTTTCTCTTATTTGTTCATCTTTATATTAGATTTTTTTCTTATTGACACGTTCTTATATATTTTCTGAATGCTAATCCTTTGTGGCTTATAAGCATTGCACATATCTGCTATCAGTTTGTGACTTATCTTTTCACTTTCTTTAAGGTGTATTTGTTAACAGAAATTCTTAATCTTAATGTAGTAAAATATGTAAATATTTTCCTTTATTATTTGCATACATTGTGTCTTATTTAAGAAAATTTTCTTTACTCAAGAAAGTTCCCAAGTTGTGTTTTTTAATTCAAAGACTTTATTATTATTTTTTAGAGCAATTTAAGTTTACAGCAAAATTGAGAGGAAGGTACAGAGATGTCCCACATACACCCTGTCCTCACACATGCACAGCCTCCACCACTATCACTATCCCCCACTAGAGTGGTACATTTGTTACAATTGATGAAATTACACTGACGCATCATAATCATCCACAGTCTATAGTCTATCTTAGGGTTCACTCTTGGTGTTGTACATCCTGTGGGTTTAGACAAATGAATAACGACATGTAACCATAATTATAATATCATACAGAGTATTTTCACTGCCCTAAAAATCCTCTGTGCTCCACCTATTCATCTCTCCCTACCCCCATAAGTTGTGTTTTTCACGTTAAGGTCTTTAATCCACCTGCCATTGATTTTTCGTGTGTGTGGGATGAGCCTGGGATCCTTCTTCCACTGCTCTAAGATGCCGCTTCTCTCACATATCAAGGTTCCATGTGTGTGGGGGCCTATTTGTTTTTTTTTCCCATCAGTATATTTGCTTATTCTGTGCTAATACCTCACTGTCTTAATGACTAGAGCTTTAAAATAAATCTTGATTTCGAGTACGGCAGGTCTTTCCACTGTGATTTTCATCTTGGAAGGTCTTTTCTCTTCCATATATATTTTAATATTAACTTGTCAAGTTCCTTGATTGGAATTGCATCAAATTTATAGGTTAGTTTAAGAAAAACTGAAATCTTTATGAAATAGAGCCTTCCTATTCACGACCAGGGCATGTCTCTTCATTTGAATTATTTTTAAATGTCTTTCAAAAAATCTTACAATTTCCTTTATAGAAGTTCTGAACATATTTCGCTAGATTTATTTTAAAGTATCTCATAGCTTTTGGCTCTGCAAATGATATCTTTATGATTGCTTTTGCCTCTGTAAACACTATCTTTTTAAAAAACAATACTGAATGTTTATTACTCATATCTGTTTGCTAATCTTATGTTATATCTCATAACATTAATGTCAGTAACTTGTTTAGATTCTTTTGCCTTTTATATGTAACTAATATCATTTTTAAATAAACACAATTTGGGTTTTTCCTATCCTATTTCAATAACTTTTATTTCTTTTTCATTTCTTGCTCTTCTGGTTAGGATCTCTGGTATAATGCTCAATAGGAGAAGTGATAGTAGGTAGACTTGTCTTATTCTTGTTTTTAATAAGAATGCTCAAGATTTCGCCATTATGAAGGCTATTTGCTGCAGATATTTTGTATTTATCCTTTTGCAGGCTAAGGAAGCTCACTTTATTCTGAGGTTGATGAGAATTTTTGTTGTGTGTGTTAAATTTTACCAAATATTTTTTCTGAACGTACTGAGTTGATCATATGATTTTTTTCTCCTTTAATCCATAAATGTCATTAAGTACACCAACAAATTTTCCTAATGTTAGATCAGTTTTACATTTCTGGGATAAACCTCGCTTGGTTATGTTGATGGTGTATAATTTACTTTACCAATATTTTGTTCAGGATTCCTGTTTTCAGGTTTATGAGTGTAATTGGCCTGGAACTTTTTTCTTGCAAATTCCTTATTTTGTTTTGATATCAAGTTTATATTAAGTTTACAAGATAATGTGAGACACATTCTTCATTTTTTTAATCCTCTGAGTTTCTGTAAGATTGGAATAATTTATTCACTGAAAATTTTAATATATGTATCTTTAGCTTACCTATAACTTTCGAAGTTGGGTGAAGAAACAGAGACATATGGGGACTGACATTTGCAAAGCTGAATAATGAAGCAGGATTGAAATAATTAGTGTTAACCACTCAGTCTTCCTACAGTATTCACAACCTGTAACTAACAAGAGAGAAAAGAGAAAGCAATTACAAATTGTCAGAATCTTCTTTAAGCCTAATGCTTCCTTGGTGAGCATTTATGTAGACAGGAAAGACAAAAATTAAAAGCTTTGAACTTCCATTTGAAAGAAAGGGAATCCTATTGACAGAAGACAAATTGAAGCTGATTGTCACCTTTCTCCAGGCATACCTCTAGCTCCTCTCTTTTGCCATCAGAAAGCACTGCCATTCCTTAGAATGTTGTGTTACCATAGACACTGGCCCAATCCTCAAATCCCCTTCATTTCATACATTTCCTTCACAAAAGGAGTGCTGATTAAGTTCAAACAAATTTATGCCCCAAAAATGCATACATAGAAGGGAAACAAAATTAGAATCTGGCTGAGTTTCTTCCTTTCCTAAACTCCCGCCTCCAGATTCTTTTCTTAGTTAATGGAAAGAGCAGCTTGCTTAACGGTATGTATACACATTTCACTACTCCTCCTAAACTCATTCAATAATTCTTGAAATAAAACTAAGCTGAAAAAAGAAAGGCCACATAAAAATTAATTGAGAAATTTTCTGTCACCAATTTCTTATTTAACTGCATCACTCTGTTTTTTGCAATGGATGGCATTATTAATAGTTTCACCTTGTATTAATGTTGCATTTCATAGATTAGAGCTACTGTTGTTATATATTATTTCTCTGTCTGTCCAATACTATCTAGTGATACAGACAAGAAGGTATCATTCCTATTTTACAAATGGGGAATCAGGCTCAGAATAGTCATGTACTTCCCAATGGGAATAAGTCTCTACGTCTACTAACACTCATCTGGTTAAATCTACAACATGCCATGTACTTAAATAGAATATTACTTCATTGATAACTAGACCCTGTGTAGGAAAAGGAAAAAATTAGACCCTTGGAAAGCAAAAACATCTTTATGCTATTTAGAATAATTTTTCTTTCTCTTGGCTACAGAAGCAAAGGCCAGCCCTGGTGGTCTAGTGGTTAAGATTCGGCACTCTCACCCCATGACCTGGGTTCATTTCCTGGTCAGGAAGCCACACCACCTGTCATACAGCTCTGTGTTGCTGTGATGCTGAAAGCCATGCCACTGGGATTTCAAATACCAGCAGGGTCACCCATGGTTGACAGGTTTCAGCAGAGTTTCCAGACTAGACAGACTAGGAAGAAGCCCACTCACTTCCAAAAAAATTGGCCATGAAAATCCTGTGAGTAGCCGTGGAGTATTGCCTGATAATGGTACTGGAAGGCAAGAGGAGGGCGCAAAAAGACCCATCCGGGTTCTGCTCTGCTGTACACAGGGTCACTAAGAGTCAGAATCAACTACACAGCACTAGCAACAAACAAGAAAAACGAGAAAAACATCATGAAACTGCCTGTCTTTGCCACGGATGAGGCTGAGTCTACTTCAATATTGCACTATTAGTTGAAACTTTTGTTTGAGTCTCCTGGGTCTGCTTAGATATTGCCTGTTATAGCCTGAATTGTGTCCTCCCAAATTCATATGTTGAAGGCCTAACTCCCAATACCTCAGAATGTGACTCTGTTTGGAGATAGGACCTTTAAAAAGGTGAATAAGTTAAAATGAGGCTGTTAGGGTGGGCCCTAACTCAACGTGACTGATCTCCTTATAAGAAGAGGAAATTTGGATGCATACAGAAACCCCGGGGATGTGCACAGACGGAGAAAAGACCATATGAGGACATGGAGAAGGCACCATCTGCAAGCCAAGGAGAGAGGCCTCAGGGAAACCAAATCTGCCGACACGGTGATCTTGGACTTCTAGCCTCCAGAACCGTGAGAAAATTAATTTCTGTTGGTTAGGCCACGCAGTCTGTGGTATTCTGTCATGGTAGCCCTAGCAAACTACTACATTGGGCTGAAAACATTGACTCTGAGGAGGAGAAAGGATCAGTCATCAATGAGAAACATCCTTAGGCTCCTTTACTCAAGTCACAAATTGAGGCTTTCAAAAAGGAGTCTTCCCAGAAACTAAAAAATAAAGATTGGCATTTAACTATAAATACTCAAAGAATCATTTCATAAATAGCATCCTCTATTTTGGAAAAATGGCTCCAAATGAACTGCTCATTACTGAACACTTGACTGAACCATATTATGCAAAGGCATGGCAAGGATTCAGCAGCATTTGCAAGCTAACAATGAGTTATAAAACAGCTCTATATTCTTTTTCTGGGCCTTTCTCCAGAAGGAATTATTTAATTTGGAATTAATTTTTGTAATCAAATAAATGTTTAATAAAGTGTTTTTTTGAAACAGCATGTTCACAGGAGAAAAATACTTTAGGTGCAATCTTTTTTAAAAAATAATTTATTGAGGTGAAATTCACATAACATAAAATGAATCAGTTTAAAGCGAACAATTCACTGGCATTAATTACATTCACAATGTTGTGCAACCACCACCTCTATCTAGTTACAAAACATTTCTATCACTCCGTAGTAAAACCCTTTCATCATTAAGGAAAGAGTCCCACTATTTCCATCTTCCCCCAGCCCCTGGCAAAACCCTGTCTGTGTTCTGTCTCTATGGATTTATGTATTCCGGAAATTTCATATAAATGGAATCATACAATATTTGTCTTTTTTGTGTTCTGGCTGCTTTTCACTTAGCAACTTATGTTGCAGCATGTGTCAGTACTTCATTTGTTTTTATAGCTGAATAATACCCCATTGTATGTATATACCACATTTGGGTTATTACCTCATTTGTTGATAGGCATTTAAAGTGTTTTCACCTTTTGGTTATTGTGAATAGTGCTGCTATGGACATGTGTGTACATGTACTTGTTGGAATAGCTGTTTTCAGTTCCTTCATGTATATACCTTGAAGTGGAATTGCTGGGACATATGGTAATTCTATGTTTAACTTTTTGAGGAACCACCAAACTGTTTTACACAATGGCTGCACCATTTTACATTTCTACCAGCAATGTATGAGTGTTCCAATTTCTCTGTATCCTCCACAACCAAAACTTGTTACTGTCTTTTTTTGTTTGAATTATAGCCATCCTAGTAGGTGTGAAGTGGTATGTCATTGTGGTTTTGATTTGCATTTCCCTACTGACTACTGATGTTGAGCATCTTTTCATATGCTTATTGGTCATTTATATGTCTTCTTTGGAAAAATGTCTATTCAAATTCTTTGCCTATCTTTATATTGGGCTGTTTGTCTATTTGTTTTTGCCCTTGAAAGAGTTCTTTACATATTCTGGATATTAATTCCTTACCAGATATACGATTTGCAAATACTTTATCTCCTTCTGTAAGTTACCTTCTCACTTTTTAAATAATGTCCTTTGGCTCACAAAAGTTTTTAATTTTGATTATGTTCAAATTATCTATTTTTTCTTTTCTTCTTTGTGCTTTTGGTGTCATATCTAAGAATCCACTGCTAAACTCAAGGTCATTATTATTTAGTCCTATGTTTTCTTCCAAGAATTTTATGGGTTAATCCTTATATTTAGGTCATTGATCCATTTTGAGTTAATTTTTTATATGAAGTGAGGTAGAGGTCCAACTTCATTGTATTGCACGTAGAAAGGCAGTTGTCCTGGCACCATTTGTTAAAGAGACTCTTCTTTCCCCCATTAAATGGGCTTGGCACTCTTGTCAAAAATCAGTTTTATTTCTGGACTCCCATTTCTATTCTGTTGGTCTATACATCTATCTTTATGTGAGTATCACACAGTTTTGATTACTATAGTTTTGTAGTAAGTTTTAAATTGGGAAATATTTGTTCTCCAACTTTTTTTTCTTTTTCAAGATTGTTTTGGCTCTTCAGAGCCCCTTGCAACTCCATTTGAATTTGAGGAAAGGCCTTTCCATTTCTACAACAATGGCTGTGTGAACTTTGGTAGGGATTATATTGCAGTTGTAGATTGCTTTGGGTAATTGACATCTTGACACTATTAAGTCTTCCAATCTATGTACATGGGATGTGTTTCCATTTATTTAGGTCTTTAATTTCTGTCAGCAATATTTTGCTGTTTCAGTGTGCAAGTCTTTGTAACATAATTTTTTTTGACTTCCTTTCCAGATTGTTCTTTGCTGATGTGTAGAAACACAATTGATTTTTGCCTGTTGATCTTATACTCTACTTTGCTGAATTGCTAATAGACCTGCTGCTAGCTCTAATAGATTTTTTTGGTAGATTCTTGGGATTTTCTACATGTAAATTATGTCATTCGCAGATGAGTAGTTTTACTTCTTCCTTTGTAATTTCAATGCCTGTATTTCTTTTTCTTGTCTAATTGCTCTGGATAGAACTTTCAAGTCTGCGCCCAGGATCTGAACCTGTGAAACCCTGGGCCACTGAAGGGGAGCATGTGAACTTAAGCACTCAGCTACGGGGATGGCCCCTCAGTTTTCCTTCTGTTTTTGATTTCTAGCTTCATTCCTTTGTGGTCAGAGAAGATACTTTGTATGATTTTAATCTTTTAAAATTCATTGAGTTTTGTTTTGTGGCCAAGATATGATCTATTCTGGAGATTATTCCATATGCACTTGAGAAGGATGTGTATTCTGACATTATTGGGTGGAGTTTTCTGTATGTGTCTATTAAGTTTAGTTGATTTGAAGTCTCTGTCTGTAAGTCCAATGTCTGGGCTTCCCCAGGGATGGTTTCTGTGAATTTATTTATTTTTTCCTTTGAATGAGCCATACTTTCCTGGGTTTTTTTTTTTTCTTTGTGATTTGTTTTTGTTGAAAATTGAACATTTAAATATTATAATATTGTAACTAGAAATCAGTCTCCCCCTTCCCCAGGATTTGCTCTTGTTGATTGTTGAAGGCTGTGGTGATCTGTTTGCTTAGTGACTGTTCCAAACTATTTATACAAAGATGGTATTCCTTGCTGTATATGCTTACCGAAATCTCTGTTCCTTTAGTTGTGTTCATCTAGTGTTTTGACAGAGATTTCCTTGAACAACAGTAACCAAAAAAACAAAAAGAAGGAAAAAGAAAAGAAATGAAAGAGAGAAAAAGAAAAAAATTGATAAAGGAAAAAAGTCAAAAAACCCCCTCACTCAGTCTTTATAGATTGGCTCTGTGCTAGGGTACTTCTTGCATCAGTCCTTCAGGTAGATCTTAGACAGGTTAGAACAGATAAACACAATAATTTGCTATTAAGATCTGCTCTTTCCTCCAGAACCAAGTACCAGGGTCCCACGCTAGGAACATTAGCTGCCATCTTCAAGATCCACAATGAGCCAGGGAAGGCGTGGGCCAAGGGCACACAAGGCTTTCCTACAGTTTGTAAGTTGTTTTTTTCTTGATTCAATGTTTGCTCGGTTGCAGTAAACCTTTGACTGTTTTTCAGAGTTCCGACAAAGTTGGTTCTAACGATTTCTGCTTGTTTTTTTGATGTTTCTGTGGAGGGACTGGAATTTGGAGCTGTCTACTCTGCCATTTTGCTGATATCATTCCATGGAAAATATTTTTAATTAACCTCCTAGCAAAGACATGTAACCAACATCTAAGACCAAATCTCCACAATGTTTGGACGTTTTTCTTACTCACTGCACAGTTCTCCCTTCCTTCTTCTCGGAGTCTGTCAGTAGTATCTCTTAGTCACCTGATCTGATAGTGGAATCATAACAATGATATTACAGTAATAGGTAACATTTATTGGGCTTTTGCTATGCACTAGCTCTGGGCTAAATGCTTTACATGCCTTATCTCATTCAAGCCACTTAACAATTCCTCCACAAGGGCACTATTATAATCTCTGTTCCGTAGATGGATAAATGGAGGTTCAGGGAGTTTGAGGAACTTGCCTAGAGCCAGCCAGTGGCAAATATGGGATTTAAACCCAAGTCTGTCTGATGACAAGGCCTGTGCCTTTATTTAAAGTTAGGCTCCCTTCTTGGGCAGTTGTGACTCATCAGTCCTCACTTCTTGTTAATTCTCCTTATGGAATATTTCTCCTATCTGAACATTCACCAGTTTAATTTCTACCATCTTGATTTCCAGGCCAAGCGAAGGGCCAGATTGGAGAATGAGTACCTTCCAGGATGCACCATCTTCTTACTCTTTTGGCTTTTCAATAAACCCTGATGTTTGGTTGCCTTTGATTTGTTTTCTCTGTTCCCTTCCTCTGTTTTCTTTTCTCCACCTTCTGAGAGATTATTCTTCCAGTTAAATCACACCAGGGAAATTTTGTTAAGGGAGGCTAAGCAGCAATCCTTGGAGGTAACTCTGGGAACTTACAGAGGTTCTCAGTGTCTAGAAATCCCAGTCCTAGTGATCCACAAACAAAATATTTTATCTCAAGATGTTTTATTTTTTGTTCTTCTGACCATATAGTCTGCTTGCTCATCCTCTATGTCCTAAGGTAAATTAACCTCCTTAGGGCAGGCCAGAAACACAAATAATGTTGGATTTTTTTTCTTTCAAAGTAGCAGACTTGGGATGCAGTTTCCAATTTTGGTTTATCTGGAAGTGATAAGATAGGATGGTAGTGGTATCCACGTCAGAGGTGTGGGAAATATTTTAGGATGTTGCCACTTATTATGTATCATCACTGGGGTTTCATAAAAATTTAAAGAAGCAAAGTGAAGGGAGAGGCTCTGATCTTGGCTTGCTTTTTGAAGATTTATACCAAGTCATCCTTTTCTAGAGCTTCCTCTTAGAGGCATTTGGAGCTGGCATTTGGTATTCATTCCTCCAACAGATATTTATCAAGTCCTGCAGGGTGCTGGGGATTCAGTGGTGGATGAGAGAGGCTTGATGCCTGCTCTGGAGGAACTGACAGTCTGGTGGGAGGTCAGCAGATTAAGCAAGCCATATTATGACTATAAAGTATAATAAGAACCTCAACAGTGGAAATACATGCCATGAACCCCCTACTCCACTTGTGAAGCAGAAGTCATCTTGCTTACCATCTAGTTCAAACCCGCTGTTTTACAAATATGGAAACTGAGTGCAGAGAAGAAAAGTGACTCCCCTTTTGTTTGTAACTAAACCAGGACTAAAACTCTTGTTTCTTATTTCTTGATTCAATATAATTTTTAAAAAGTTTCTGCTATGCATTCTTTCTGACATAGTTGGAAAATCTGATCTTTTCTTTCAATTTCTTTTTTACTTACATAGAAGTTAGATTGTTCAAAAACCAGAGAAGAGTGCTGGCGATTGTGTAGGCTATTTACCAAGCGGGCTTCCCATGGCACTCTCAGGGCATGCCAGCTTCCACTGGTTTGATCTGCAGACGAGACTCCCCTGATCTGAGCCAGCTCCTAGGATAAAGTCTAGAGTAGTTGGATGATGCACAAATGCTTCCAACAGGCCCTGGATGACTTCAACCCCACTCCTTTCTTCTCAGACCAATCTTAAACCTGACACCTTCAGATTCACTTATGAACTTAGCCTCTTTCTAAACCACAACTGCTTTCAAAGTCTGGCAAATTTTTATTGCTTAACTGTTGGTTACGTGATGACATAAAGAAAACCATATTTTAGTTTTCATCATACATTGGATTCAGACCACATAGCAATTGGTAGTTTCTTGGATTTTTATTTCATGTGACATGAGTAGGGCAAGCAGAGATATGGCTGGTTTTACATGTAAACAGAGTGGGCAGCCGCCAGCAGATTAGGGCTTGTGGGATCCTGAAAGATCTTCCTTGGAAGTCATCTGGAATCACAAAATTTCAGGGTTGGAAGGAACCTTAAAAAGGTCACCCAGTTCAACAAAACTTTCTTTTAACTCTTGAATTTCCTTTACTATTTATTTGTTGTATGAACATTCAGCTAGACTGGTGTCCGTCTTCAATCATTCCATTGAAACATCTCTCAATTAGTTCACCAATATCTTTCTAGTGGTCAAACACTGGTCCCTTCAGTCTTCATTTTACTCAATATCTCTTAGGCATTTATCATTGTTAATTACTTTGCAAGCTTTTGGCTTCTGTGACATAATTAACTCCCAGTTTTCCTCCTACATCTTTGACCAGTGGTTTTCACTCAGGGACAGTCTTTGCCTGCAAGGGACATTTGGGAATATTTGGAGATATTTTTGGTTGTCACAAGGGGAGGAGGATGCTGGTGGTGTCTAATGGGTAGAAGCCAGGGATGTTGTCAAACATATGCATAGGACAGCCTTCTGTGACAAAGAATTATTAGGCCCCAAATGTCAATTGTGCTGAGGTTGGGAAGTCTTGATCCTTGACTATTGTCTTTCTGTCTCCTTCATGGGACCGTTTTATTCTTGTCATCCCTTATATTTTGGAATTGCCCAGGTTTCTCTCCTTAACCCTTTTGCTTTGATCTCCTGATGCATTCTCTTCAAGGCAAACCATTCATTTCCATGGCTTCTACTCCTCCCTATACCCATGTCTTCAGCTCTAAGATTCCTCTTGAACTCCAACCTGTTAAGCAACTTTCAGGTAGGTATCTCTGCCTCTACATTCTGCAGACACTGCAAATTCAGCAGTGCACCAAGCAAACTGATCATCTTCCCCTCACATCTTCTGTTATTCCTTTTCCTCTGTCTAGGATTTCTTCTCCTAGTAGCTCCAAGATCTCCAGGGTTGGTTCTGAGGGCTTTCATCTCATATGTGGAATTTGAGTGTGCCTCTCAGAGGTTTGAGAACTCCCAAGCCACCGCCCAGGATGCTGCTTGCTCTAGAATTTGCTGCTCCTTTCAGAACCAGAGACCTGACATCACCTCCTAATGAAATCTATGCAGTTGCAAAAGACAAACCCGAATGACCACATACACTTGCTCTTTATGACATTCTTACTCATGGTGCTGCCACCAAAGCCAACATTTGGTATGTCTATCTAAAATTGGAAGAGATATGGCTTGAGCTGAACTCATGGCCCTATTGGCTTTTGTCTTTGCTGCTGCTGCAGACACCAACCCAGGCCTCAAAGGCTCTTCAAAGGAGGACGACTTCCCTCTGAGTTCGTTTAGGGAACAATGCTCTTTGCTGAGTTATAGCTCCCTAAATTCTCTCATAGTGCCAGTGTACCACTGGGAAAGATGGATGCATGCGGCAGGTTCTGGTTTTGGCTGCCTCTTGGACCTACATTGAAGGTTTCCTTCCACATGATTACTGGTGCAGAGGTCAGCACACATGACTCTTCCCATCTTCATGTTATTTCCTCCTTGGGGCCTTGTCCCGTTTTCTCACCTTTATTGCCTTGATCAGGGCCATCCCTGAGCTGGGCCAGGCCATAAAAAGTGAACTGAATTTGGATCATGGAGAGAAGAATGACTTGGATTTGGCTTAAAATTGTCCTTTCTTTGGTGTACCACTGAGCCAACAAGTACTCAGTGCAAAAGGCACACATGTAGGACCCAGTGAGAAGACGTAGCTTTCTGATTCCTCCTCCATCTCATAGACGCACTTCTTAAAAGTAGAGATCTTAGCATTTTTCATGGAGTGAGAAGTCTGCAGTGGGAAGAATCCTAATCTCTGGGTTCACTATCTTTTTTTTTTTTTTTTGAGGAAGATTAGCCCTGAGCTAACATCTGCTGCCAATCCTCCTCTTTTTGCTGAGGAAGACTGGCCCTGAACTAACATCTGTGCCCATCTTCCTCTAGTTTATATGTGGGACGCCTGCCACAGCATGGCTTGCCAAGCAGTGCCACGTCCGCACCCGGGATCTGAACCAGTGAACACCTGGTCGCCAAAGCAGAATGTGCGCATTTAACCACTGTGCCACTGGGTCGGCCCCTGGGTTCACTATCTTTTATCATTTGGCTCTGAGTGTGGTCATGTCAGCTCTAAGATGTTACCCTCACCATGTAAGGAAATTCCTCTGTATCAGTTACATACTTCCCTGTTCTATTTTGTATTGTGTCATTGAGCCCACAGTGGGTCTAACCTGTCCCTATTTTAACCCCAGCCTGCCAGATAAGTTTCAATAACTTTGAACTCAAAGGGATAGGGACTTTAGTTCCAGCCTGGATAGGATTTTCTGGTTGCAAGCAACAAAACAACCATTTCTGGCCAATCTAAGCAAAACTCAAAACAAAAACAAACCAGAATTTAATGGAAAGATATCAGATAGCTTGAAGGGTAAGAATCTAGATAGATCTTGGAATCTAGGGATCAAGAACCAGAGAACATTAGGGGGTGCTGTTGGAATGATTATGCTTCAACTTTTTTCTCTCCTTGTGTTTTTCAGTTCATGATTCAGACTCCAAAGAGATCATCTGATTGGCTGTGCTTGAGTCACATGACCATATCTAGCAAGGTGGGGCTGTGATTGACAGTCTACCAAGACTGCTTTCAATGGGTTATGCATATTCAAAGGAAAATCAAGGTGCTGTTACCTAACAGAGCAAGAATGCTCATTAGACAACACCTGATGTCCACATGGTCGCTTTCTTCCCAGGAGGTTGTCAGTGTAAACGGATGAGCAGGCCCTGGAGTTGGGTACAACCCCCTGCTCAGCAGCTTTTTGCTCTGAGGGTCAATGTGTCAGGAGAAGGGTGGCCAGAATCCATCTGCTTTTAGGGCTGGAGCCCAGGGTTTGGTCAAATTATTCTGTTCCATCATATTCTTCTAGATTAGACTACATTTTGTAAACTCAGTCTTTTATTTATTATAGGCCTGAAGTATAAAACCAATATGTTGAAATTTATTTTCTGGGTTACACACCCTTCAAAGCTGCAGATGAGTTTTTTTTTTTTTTTTTTTCCCAGATTAAAGTACTGAATATGTCAGGAAGGAAATTTCCTAAGCTCGATAATGCCCAGAGAAACGCTTATACACACAATGTGTTAGAGATAGCTCTGGAGCAATGCAATTTTAAGTCGGATTCAAAGGTAAAATGGAAATGATAAATATAGAAAGTAGAATCCAGTAATTATAATTCCCTAGTCTCCTGATCAGTTGTCTGCTTATTTCTTTATTCATTCCTTAATTATTTATCAAGTGTCTGCTCCATGCCAGGTGCTGTGCTGGGTGCTGGGGATGACGACGGTCTCTGCCTTTGTGGAGTTTGCACTCTAGTGGGGCCCACATTCTAGTGTTATGTTAACTTAGAAAATTTATAGCTTGAATATCCAAATGCTTCAAATATCCAAGTCACAAAACTATGCCAAAGTTCACCAGAGAGTCAAAAGAAGACTTCCCATTTCGCACTCATACTAATAAATAGACTATTTATTACTCTCACTTCTTTCTATCTTTAAAATATATACTCATTTCCCCTAATTTCATTTCTTTCTCTTTAAAATAAAATGGAGAAATTAGGGAGAGGAAAGATTTTCCAAGCATTTGGATAGGGGTCTGTTATCCTCAATTTATAGTGACTAACTCTTTCAAGGAATTACATTGGCGCTCTCCACGAAACAAAGCAGCTTTTCCCAGTTCTTGAAAGACCATATCTGTGCTTAGGGCTTTTTTTTCTTGAGACATATCAGGTCGGCTCTTAAATTCTCCACGTGGTTCAAAAGAGGTATCAGGATGCTTTTGGAGCTATCTGGAGCAGCATCTAGAGCAAGCAAGATCAGAGATTTGTGGGCTACCTTCTCACTTTGCCCCGGCTAAACTGCCCACGGGTAGGGGTGCTGCCCAGGGGAGGACAATTCAAAAAGGACAGAGATCCCCTCTGCCGTGGTCTTATTGGCATCCCCAGCACCCAGCACTGGCTGGCAGAGTTGGCACTCAGTAGGTATTTGTCACATGAACAAATAAACACAAAAAAGGTTCTTTGAGCAAGAGAAGAGAAAATTAAATCCTTCTGGATTTCTAATCGGATGATTTTTACATCTCCTTTGATTGGTTGATTTGGAATTGCATTTGATATACCAAAGACCCAAGACCCAATAAAAGGAGACAAGGAATTTGGGTGCCCAGAGACCTCTGGGCCCAGAGTTTTCTGGGAAGTAGCACCGGGTGCTTCTACGATTACATTTAAAGTAAATATCAATGCCTATTTGGCCAGTGCTCTGATTTGAGTACAAATTCTTCTTGATTATGGGTTACATGTTGACTTACATAAGACAATTTGAATTCCAGATGTGTATCCTTGGACGTTATTATTTTTGGATAATTTTTGGTATTTCAGACATTATATTGATTAAGAAAGTTTTCTGCATCTAGTAAGCTTACAGGACGTTTTCTTATATTGGTGATGGCAAATAAATTTCATCTCACTTGCCAATCGTAATTGATTGGTTTGTCTAGAGTGCCGAATTGAGAAGGATTCTGAGGCCAGCCCTGAACCCTGTAGGGAAGACTACCACATGTGATAGATTATCAATGTCTTCCTTGGCTGACAGAGGTGGGGGGACAACACATGGCCTGCATAATGCCCATCCCTGTTCTATAAACTATAATGTAAGATCAGAGGTACCTCTTCTGTGAATAGAGTCTGAATGCAGCCAAGGTCTGCAAACCAGGGGAGTGATTAGTAAGTACATCAACGTAGTTCCATCCTGAAGGAGAATCATTTGTTATCTTGATGGCAAGTGGCCTGAAATGAAATTATCGAGGGAATCTGTTTCCTTGATAGAAAGATGAAGACCTAAATGAACACAAAGTTATGAAGCCCAAGAAGTCACTGATGAGTCTACTGAACCTGGAGAAAACCGTAATAAGCCTGGTAGGGGTAAAAATAGCCCAGGAATTGATGCCAAATAACCATAGTTCAGAGGCTAGTCATCAGCTCTGTGCCTTTGGGCACCACTGACTCTCTCTGGGACTGTGTCCTCATCTCTAAGATGTGGATAATAATACCTGCTCTGCAGTTGATAACAAGTACATGTAAAAAGGCCCAGCACAGAGAGCAACTCAAACAATAGCCATTTTTGCCACAGAAGTATGAATTGCTGGATTCCTTTAAATTAGTTTGTTAACATATTCGTGTTTAAAGAATGCTTTGGGGAAAGTTTCTGTTCTGAAAGATCAACGAGTGTGTCAGCTATTGATTGCTTTATGAGCATTCAAACAAAGCAACATAACTCCCACGCAGTAGCTGGCATGCATTCTATCTGGCAAACCTATGTAAGAGGGTAATCTGGAGGTAAGATAAATTACCAGTGAATCTGAATCTACTCATTTTTGCCCTCTAGACGTGATACAAGCTGCCCATTGATGCTTGCACTGCCCTGTTCAAATTAATTTCACCGCCTCTTTGGCTGCCATAACAGCGGAGTACACAGATCAGAAGGAATTACTCAGAACAGATGTATAACTCAGAAAATAGACAAACTCTGGGTTCAAGGCAAGATGGTGTTTTCGGCACCCTTTCACATGACTCTTGTAATTTTGGTTGCTCTTAGAAGCATCTTTTTAAGAGAAAGCTGCTTTTTACATCCAATTTAGGCTTAGACTTATCTCAAGAGGAGTCTTAACAAGGAGAACTATGCAAACATGGTTTATTGAATGGAACTGTTTTTCTAGCTCCTTTTAGATTTTCAAAGATGAAAATTCAGGTAGGAAATGATCATTATCAAAATGGTATGTCTACAAAAAGGTTTTATCTGTATTTACTCACCTGTAGGAAAGCGGTCTAAATATCTGCCTCTGCCTCCACAGGGAGAGAAAGTTGAGCAGCTGGTGAAACTTCTATCATTTGCCCACGGTTTTAAAATACAAAAAAAATTCCAGCTGGGCCCAAAGGGTAAAAGCAGCTTAAAAAAAAAAAGAAATCCATATGGATACAGGAAGGTTTAAAAGACAGAACAAGACAGTCATGCTTTGAGTTGTTTAGACAACCTGAAAATATTTATTATGGAGAAATAAAAAAGAAAACATACATGCGTGCACACACACACTGAGGATTGCTGAGAAATGGTGTACATGTACATCTGAGAAAAGAAATTTACCTAGAAATATGAGATTTAGAAATTTCAAGAATCAGGGCCAGCCCTGGTGGGCTAAGTTAAGTGCACTCTGCTTCGGGGGTCCGGGCCCAGTAGCTGGGTGTGGACCTAAGGACACTTATCAGCAGCCATACTGTGGCGGTGACACACATACAAAATAGAGGAAGATTGGGGGCTGGCCTCGTGGCCGAGTGGTTAAGTTCGCGCGCTCCACTGCAGACGGCCCAGTGTTTCGTTGGTTCGAATCCTGGGCGCGGACATGGCACTGCTCATCAAACCACGCTGAGGCAGCGTCCCACATGCCACAGCTAGAAGAACCAACAATGAAGAATATACAACTATGTACCAGGGGGCTTTGGGGAGAAAAAGGAAAAAATAAAATCTTTAAAAAAAAAAAAATAGAGGAAGATTGGCAGTAGATATTAGCTCAGGGTGAATCTTCCTCAGCAAAATAATAATAATAATAATAATAGCAATAATAATAATAATAATTCAAGAATTACTTAATAGCATTTGCAGTCTTGGGAGGCAGTAGGATTCAGTGGTTGGTTACAAAGTTGGACTCTGTAGGCTGACAGACCTGGGTGCAAATCCCAGAAACCTCCCAGCTGTCTGACCTTGGAAAAGGTTCTTCACTCACTGTGTCTCAGGTTCACCGTCTGTAAATCCACGATAATGCTGTTACCACCTCATGGTTGCTGTGGGAATTAAGTGAAACAGAATTTGTAAAGTGCTCATTCTGGGGCTAGATACAAAAAACGGCGGTCACTAATGTTAGCTTTGGTCATTTTAAAAATCCTGAGGCTGGTGCAATTGACAAGAGACTCAGAGCTGTCCCTGAGCAGAAGCATCAACACTTCCCAGGTGGTTCTCAGGTGGTCTGCTTGGGTTCTGAGGTCTTTCTCATCTTCTTGAGACCCAGTCCGAACTGGTATTTGCCCTTATTTTTGTCTCTTCTGTCTTTCTGTATTCAAATTTAACTAGATAAATTTTAAAATGTTCATATCAGAGTATAAACTAAAAGATAACGTCAGATTGGGAGAAAACATTTCCTCTACTTATGCTTGCAAAGAATTATGTAATCAAGAGGAATCAAACAACTCTGGAACAATGGGTTAATATCTTTAATATAGGGTTATGGTTGCACAACTTAATAAATTTTCTAAAAATAATTGAATTTTGATTCAGTGGGTGAATTTTATGGTATGTAAAATATACCTCAATAAAACTGTTAAGAAAAAGTCCTTGATATAAAAGAAGTACAAAACAATTGGGGAAAAAAACAAGTCAGCAGCAAAATGGGAAGAGACTTAAGCAGGAAGTTCATAGAAAAATATGTATGGAAAGCTAATAAAGATAAAAATAGTTAATTTCACCAGCAGTTAGGAAACTGTACTGTGAAGCAGCAGCAAGAGCACTTCTCATCTATCATTTGGCAAGTTTTTAATATTTTAATTCAAATTGTGTAAATTATTTGAGTAGGTAGTACATTTAAAGAGTTCAAAGATAAAAATGACAAAGGGTTAAAAACATAGAGGGAAAATTCCTTTTCCATCTCTTTCTTCCAGAGTTTTAGTTTGTTTTTCCACAATACAAGCAAGGTTATAAGTATCTTCTGTGATTTTCCAGAGATATTTAATGTATATACAGGAAAATATGTATATTTACCACCACCACTTTAAGCACAAATGTCCAGGCACTGTACAAACTGCTCTGCATGCTGCTTGTTCCTATGCCTTCAAGAGCTTCCCCATGAGTACCTAGAGAGCTTCCTCATTATTTTTTTTATAGCTATATAGAATTTCATGGTGCAGATATATCACAGTCTATTTAAATGTTTCCCTATTGGTGGAAATATTTTTTCAGTGTTTTTCCGTTGTAGGAGAGGAAGACATTTCCTTTACCCACTCTGGGTCCTTCTGGCCAGACAATGAATTAAATTCACATGGGACAGAATAACAGGAGAAAATTAAACAAAGCTTTACAACATGTATACATAGGAGAGACCCAGAAAAACTGAGTAACTTGCCAAAATGGCGGAAGCTCTCACCTTAAATACTATCCTCAGCTAAAGACAAAGGAGGATGTTGGGGGTGGGGGGAGTCAGTTATGGGTGATTACCAGAAAAGCAGAGTAAACAAGAGTAAGGTTATTATGCAGATTTAAGTCCTTGCCTTCTGCATTGATAAGTTTCTAGAGATAAGGTCATCCCCCTTCTTCCTGGTACAGAGAGGGAGACACCTTTACAGATGGAGATTTCCTTTACAAATGTATCTTAACAAAGGGTAACTTCTACTCCTCAGAGTTTCTCATGTCTGCAGTTTTTTAAAAGTAACCAGCCCAAAATAATGCTCGTGGCAAAGAGACGTATCTTGGGGTGGCCAATTCCAGCCTCCCACACCATTAACAAAGCACTGTACATTCATCACTTCATCTATGTGTAAGTACATCTGTGGAGTAAATTCCTAGACGTGGTTTTGATAAATACGGCAAAACTTTTAAAGGTTGATTGCCTCAGTGAAGGTTCAGGGAAATGGGTAACTCATAGACTATTTTAGGGGTGCAATTTTGCTGTATATCAAAATTAGAAATATGCATACCCTTTGACCCAGAAGTTCTATTTCTAGGAATCTCCTCTATGGAAATCCTTACAGATGAATACAAAGTTATATGTTCCAGCATTGTTTGAAATGGCAAAACATTGGAATCAACCTAAGTATACAACAATCTTGGTAAACAAATTATGGTACTGTAGGGGAGCAAAATTTGCCACCCCAAAATGTGTCTTTTTGGCATGAAGATTATTTTAGGTTGATTATTTTTTAAGAAGCAAAAACCTCAGGATGTTTTTTTTACCTCCCCCATAACTGCCTAAAAGAATTCAGAGGTATGACCTGTTCTAGCAAGGGAACTATCACCCTGGATACCTACAGTACAATATGAACTAGGTGTGGTAGAAAGGGAGGAACCTAGCAAAGTCTGTTTGATCAAAGTCCTCTCTGTGTCCCACTGTTTCTGCATGGCCCATCAAACATTTGTTTACCAAACATTTATTCTTCTCTTCTTGTAAATTGCCTTCCTCCCCTTTGAAGTTCCAGATCCCTATTGCTTTCTCCTTAACTCTGGATGGTATAGAAGCCTCAATTGCCTGAATATCTGTTCTTATGGAGCCCCCATATGTATGAAATTAAATTTGATTTTCTCCTGTTAATCTGTCTCAAATCAATTCATGTCAATTTAATTCTTAGACCAGCCAGAAGAACTTAGAAGGGTAGAGGAAAAATTTTTTTCCCTGACATACTATGAAATATTATGGAGAGGTAAAAAGAAAGAGGCAGATCTTTATGAATTGACATGGAAAGGCAGCCGTTTAAGATGTGTTAAGAAAAGTATGTTACACAGATGATGTGGCCCCACGTAAGACAGAAGGATAGGGTAGAGCTATAGCTCTACATCTGTATCTATGTTTAGACATCACATATCCCTCTCCCTCCCTCTCTCCCTCCCTCACTTCCTTCCTTTCTTTCTATAGATGCATAGAAAAAGATCTGGATATATACACATAAAGATTTAGCAGTAGTTAACCAAGGAGATAGCAAAAGGATTGAAGAAGAATAAAAGAGGAATTTCTATTTTTTTTTGTATTGTTGGAGAGTTTTTACAATGAGCACATATTCATCTAAAACTTCTGTAATCGAAAAAATGACTTTTGTAAACACCAATAAAAATCCTAATGAAAGCTGTCAACTAGAACTCCAAGCTTTTCTTTTTCTTTCTTCCACCCTGTTTTTTGTCAATCATAAAAATTAGCAAGTATAAATAAAGCTCAGAAAATAATATAACAGACACCCAAGCACCCACCATCCAAATTTAACAGATGTTAACATTTTGCCAAATTTGCTTCAGATTTTGCTTTAAAAAAAGAAAGAAAATGTTACTGCTATAATTAAAACTCTGTGCCCTACACTCTCAAGGTGGCAATTTTCTTGAAGTTGTGCATCATTTACAATTTTTCAGATCTTAAAATAAGATGCCCTTAGGTAATTTAAAAGAAAAAAGTTCAAAAAGTTAAAAAGTTAAGCTTAGTTTTCCCACACTTTGTAGAAAACTTCCCGTAAGAGGGATTACAAATTGCATCATTCTTTTTCTTTTGAACTCTTTGGAGAGTTTACTGATGTGGGTTCAGCGAGCCAAGGAGTTGAAAGAAAGATTTCTTGGACTCTCAAGGTCTGGTAGTTGTGCTCTTTTATTCAGAGAATAGCATGGGGAGAGGACTCATGGGAAGCGAAGAAATGCAATGTGTTGAGGGTTAGGGCTAAATTTATCAGGCATGGGTACATGACTTATTTTTACTAGACAAAGGAAAGATCATGTAAAAAGTCATTAAATGGTATTAGTGCAGGCAGGGGCTGATTATTGTGTGGTCATATAACTTTAGATATGAATCGGGTCATATAGATCGTCATGTAGGCCAGGATGTTTTGGGTTTCTCTCCCTGGGGAAGCCTTGATCCACATCATTTACCATTTCCTCTTCATCCTCCATCTCTGGGCTCACTCCTATGTCCTGAATGAATGTCTTCCCTGGCCTCTTTGCTTCCATCCTCCTCCCTCTGTTTCATCTTGACAGCTGCTGCCAGACTATCTTCCTAAACCAGAGTTTCTCAGATGTGACACTACATTTTGGGTGGATAATTCCTTATAGTGGAGCTGTCCTTTGCATTGTATGGTGTTTAGCAGCGTCTCTGGCCTTTACCCACTAGCAGCACCTTCCCCAGTTATGACAACCAAAAATGTCCCAGACATTGCCACATGTTCCCTGTGAGGTAAAGTCATCCTGGCTGAGGACCACTGTCCTAACTGTGACTTTTTATATTGCTTCCATGCTCAGATAGGCTCCCATTTGCCTATCACAATTTATTCAAACTCTCCTCTTGCCCTTTCCCACCCCCACCCAATTCCAAGGCAAATCGTAATCTGCTCTCACTTCCTATCATTTCTCACTTCTTCCCATCAGTCAGGTCAGGTAAACCCACCTCCTTGTTCCCCTGGCCCCCTTCTCTGAGGCTAATTCTCACCTCTGTGCTTTTGTGCGTGCTTTCCCTTATCTTAACGGTGTCTGTTTTTTTTTTAACTCCCCAAAGCCCCAGTACATATATCCTAGTTGTAGATCATTCTAGTTCTTCTATGTGGGACGCCGCCACAGCATGGCTTGATGAGCAGTGTGTAGGTCTGCACCCAGGATCCAAACTGGTGAACCCCTGGCCATCGAAGTGGAACATGCAAACTTAACCACTACCCCCGACCCCGGGTCACCCCAAAGGTGTCTTATCTGTTACTTTCTACCTGTCCAACTTCTGCTTGCCCTTCAAGGTCAGACTCAAGTCCCATTTCTTCATATAATGTTTCCTGAGGATTTTGATCTTCAGCTGTGTCCCTCTTTGGAGGCAGTGAAGTCTGCTGGCTCAGTGGATGGGCTTCAGAATTAGATAAATGTGAGGATAGCCCTAATGCTCTTACATAAAAGCCAAGCGACTTGGGAGAGTAGTTCAGCCTCTCTGTGCCTTGTCCCCTCATTTGTATAATGGGGACAACAATCCTTCCCTTGCAGGATGGTTGAGAGGATTACATTACATTTTGTAGAGCCCTCTTGGTACCTGAGTATATATATATATATATATATATATATGCTATTTTATGAATTATGAGTTGTTTCATGTGTGTTTGTCTTAACTGTCCAAACAGAATGAACTTCTTTAAAGAAGAGGATTATGTGTTAAATTTCTCTGTCTCATCAGTGAAAGATCCTTTGTAGATGCCCAATAGCTATGATTGACTGCACGGGAGACATGCTGCTGTACGCACGTACCAATTACTACATTGCTACTGTACTTACTTACAGCCTTGCCCGCATAAACTGCTTCCTCAGCCTTCCATTTCTTCCAAATGAATTTCAGAAGCATTAGGCTTATCACCTTGATTACTTTCAAAATAAATGTACACCACCAGTCAGTTGTTGAAATGGCTGAAATGATGGATTGCCCCAATGAACAGCGAGGATGACTCATTTCAGAGTGCTCTTGGAAATACAGATAGAAATCACAACACTCAAAAGATTCAGTTCTATGGCTTCTCTCTGGAATCATCCTCTGGGATCTCATCTGGGATCAGCTGGATGTTGCTGGTTGTTTGAATTTCTCCTCCATAGTGTCGTAATCAAGAGCACAAGTTTATAATTCAGCTCATGATCGCAACCCCAACTCTCTGCTGCATGCTAGCAGTTTGACTTTGGGAAATTTTTAAAATTTTTCTAAGCCTCAGTTTCTTTATCTATAAACTGGAGGAAATAATAGCAGTTTCCTTATGGGACAGCCTAGAGATTATAATACATATGGCACAGTTTCTGGCACATGGCAAGTGTGCAGTAAATGTTAGCTACTCAATCATTATTTTTTCTCTCCACAAATGCTCTTTAAGCACCAACTACGCTGTAGGCAGTGAACTAAAAAAGAAACGGCTCTGCCCTCTTGGAACCTACAGTTGGCTTTTGCTATTTTGAGTGAGGCAGGTAGTTTTAGATAGAAGGCAAATTTTGTTATCTGGGGGTAAAAGTCCTATTAGAAAAGTTACTTTAAGAACCGACCAAAAAATTCAAATAGGAACTATTAGGAAGAGACCTGATAAACTAACAATGTTATTCTATGGTCATTTTCAGTGCTTGGAAATAAGCTTGAAATGGATGTAGAATCTTAACCTTCCAGAAAGTCTCTTATGTCAAGTATCATTTTTATTGTTGTGACAAATGAGTACAGCTGAGGCAATTGGCAATGACCAGAACTAGAGCCAAGGACTTAAGTTATCCCATACGCTATCCTATGTACTTTCTACCCTACTCTGCTGCTCACCTTACCTCCTGGGCACGGGAGACCTTACACGGAGATGTGTGTTTATTTCATTTTCTTTTTAGACTTAGAAACCAATTTACAAAAGCATAATGACAAAGTGGTATGATAAAGTAACCCATTTTCTTTGCAGTTTTCAGTTTCACTTTGGAGTAGTAGATGGAGATTTCTGAGACATTTGTACTAATCACTCAAAACAGTTGGGGGAATTTTACAACCGATCTGAGTAGCATGAATGTATAAGGGTCTTTGCTTCTTGGCCCTTAAAACATGTATTTTTGTATATGTTTCCCCCAATTGATTATAAAGCAAACGGTGGAGTGAAAGAATTAATGACAGATCACTCACTTTCTGGAGGCTAAAAGAAAACTGTGGAGGAGAGGCGTGTCTCCCTGGGGCCTTCTCTGCCTTCTCCAGGCTGTCGCTCCACTCCAAGACGAAGATGACTTGTGGTACTTGAAACTGTAAGGCCCAGGGCTTCCTGACTCAGCATTTTAAGAGAGATTAACTTGGAAATTCCGCTTCTAGGAATTGATCTTAAAGAACTAATGACGGGGATGCAACATGATCTAGCTATAAAGATGTTCATTGCAGTGCTGTTTATAATAAAACATGGAAACTCTGTAAGTACTCAACAATACAAGATTAGGTAAGTAAACTGTGGGAAATTCATATGGAATAATTCTCTGCAGCAGTTAAAAAAAATCGAGCAGATGTGGAAAGATGTTCAGAATATAGTAAGACAAAAAAAGCAGACTGCAAAACAGTAGGCTCAGTAAGATGTCCTTTTCATAAAAAGAAAGTATCTCTATGTTAGATGAATATGGATAAGAAATGACTGGAAGGATATAGAGAGTGAGACCCCGTGGATGGTGAGATTATGAGTAATTTGGATTTCCTTCTTTTTGGTTCTCTGCGTGTTCTATAAATAACTAATGGCAGTTATTGTTGGTACCTGTTATGAGCTGAATTGTGTTCTACCCAAAATTCATTTGTTTAAATTCTAACTTATGTTTGTTTGGTTCCTTTGTTTTTTTTTTTGAGGAAGTTTAGCCTTGAGCTAACATCTGCTGCCAATCCTCCTCTTTTTGCTGAGGAAGACTGGCCCTGAGCTAACATCCGTGCCCATCTTCCTCTACTTCATATGTGGGACGCCTGCCACAGCATGGCTTGACGAGCAGTGCCACATCCACACCCAGGATCTGAACCGGTGAACCCCGGGCCTCTGAAGCAGAACATGTGAACTTAACTGCTGCACCACTGGGCCGGCCCCTTAAGTTCTAACATATGGTAACTTAGAATATGATTGTATTTGGAGATAGGGTCTTTAAAGAGATAATTAAGTTAAAATGAGGTAATTAGGGTGGGCCTAATTCCATATGACTAGTGTCCTTGTAAGAAGAGAAAATTAGGACACAGACATGTACAGAGGGAAGACCATATGAAGACATGGGGGGCAGACTGCCATCTACAATCCAAGGAGAGAGGCCTCAGAAGAAACTGACTCTGCCTGTGCCTTGGTGTTGGACTTCTAGCCTCCAGAACTGTGAAAAAAATAATTTCTGTTGTTTCAACCACCCAGTCTGTGGTATTTTATAGCAGCCCTAACAACAAATATAGTACCCACCCCCCGCAACAACCTTCACCCCCTTCTTCCTCTCTAATAGAATTCTAACTAGGTTTAGATGTCCACCTTCTTCCATGAGAAAAAGGCCCAATCCATGCCCATGGTGATAGGCCCGTTCCCTTCCCAGTTATTGACTTAGACACGCACATGTGACTCAGTGCTGGCCAATCAGAAGTGAAAAGTCTGGAGAGTTTCTGAGTTTTCCTAGATGGTGAGACACATCCTAGGGCACAGTTTCCTGTTTGGTTTCTATTTTTGCTGGATATTGTCATATCTGCAATGATGCCTAGAACTGTGACAGCTGTCTTGGGATTGTGAGAAAAGCCAACCCGAGGACCCACTTTGCCTAGCTGAGGATAGAAAAGCAGAAAAGCAGAAAGAATCTAGATCCTTGATAATGCTTTTTAATCCCAAAATAAGTCATCCTGGAGTCAAACACCTCCAGACTTGTTTAACAAGGTTATACAGTTTCTTCATTTTTAAACCAGTTGTAGTTTGGTTTTCCCTTACTTGCAGCCAAAAGCATACTAATTGGTACAATTGAAACCCAAACAAAACACATTAGAGCAAAATAGATTCTATAAACTCTTGGAGGCCTTCAGACCCATACCTAAAAGCATGAACTCCCATATCTAATAAACTGCTCCAGCAAAAAAAAAAAAAAAAAAGTTTTTCTTTGGCTAAAGCTCAAGGTCCTAGTGAAGGACTCATTTTGTTCAGAATATTGACACCCATTGAATATACATTTGCCTCCCCTTAATGTTCCCATGTCACTGAATAGAGTGAATACAAGTGGTCAAGGGCTGTGTTGCATTGCAAACTCAGGGATTATTTCATTGGAACAGCAGCCACATCCCAGACAGTTAACACTTGAATGCCCATGGAATGCATAACCCAGGACTCTGTTCTGGTGGAAAGCAGAAGGTCTGTGAAGCAAAAGGTATTTAGCCTTGCCTGCAAAATGGTGAGGTTCAAGGTAGGGTGAGACAGGTGTTGGGGGGGAACTTCAACATAAATAAAGACCATGTATGGGTAAGTAGGAGGAGTAGAGGATGGAAACAGAGCTTGCTTTCAATTGAGGAAAAGAGGAAAGAACCAGAAAGCCAGGACTATTTCTTGGTTCCATGCATTCCATAAACCATTTGCTATGTTTAGTCTTTTACTTCATTCAGGTCCCTTTGCTTCTTTTATCCCCAGAGAGAAGTCTTCATTAACTCCCTCATCTAAAATAGGGTGCCCTATCTATCATTCCGCAAGTCTCTTCTATGCACCCTCACTGCCTTGCTTTTCTTCACAGCACTTAGGACTACGCTGACACACACCTCTCTAGAGGAGACTGTCTCTCAATCTCTCTTAGCAACACTGTGCAAATCAACCAATGATACGGATTCTAGGAGCTTTTGGAATTTAACAGAAAATTTTTCACTCTCTTGCTGGGAATAGATCTTAAAGAATTACTTCACACTGGCATAAAGACATATAAACTAGAGTGTTCATGGCGTTGTTTGCAATAGAGGAAAACTAGAACACAACAGAAATGTCCATCAGTAAGGGAGCCATTACATAATTCATGATACATCTGAAGGGGAGCAAAATATACCACTCCAAAATATGCCTCTTTGGCATATTGATTATTGTAAGCCAGTTATTTTTTTATTTATTTTTTATTTTTTTAATTTGAGTTCATAATAGTTTACATCATTGTGAAATTTCAGTTGCACATGATTTCTTGTCTGTCACCACATAGGTGCTCCCCTTCACCCCCTGTGCCCCCCCGACTCCACTTCCCCTCATAACCACTGAACTGTTTTCTTTGTCTGTGTGCTTGTTTATATTCCACATATGAGTGAAATCATCTGATGTTTGTCTTTCTCAGTCTGGCTTATTTTGCTTAGCACAATTCCCTCCAGGTCTTTCCATGTTGTTGCAAATGGGATGAATTTGTCTTTTTTTTCTGGCTGAGTAGTATTCCATTGTATATATATATACCACATCTTCTTTGTCCAATCATCAGTCGATGGGCACTTGGATAGTTTCCATGTCTTAGCTATTGTGAATAGTGCTGCGATGAACATAGGGGTACATATGTTACTTTGGATTATTAATTTCAAGTTGTTTGGGTAGGATAGATGGCTCATATGGTAGTTCTATTTTTAGTTTTTTGAGGAATCTCCACACTGTTTTCCATAGTGGCTGCACCAGTTTGCATTGACACCAGCAGTGTATGAGGGTTCCCCTTTCTCCACACCCTCTCCAACATTTGTTATTTTCAGTCTTAGTGATTATAGCCATTTTTACAGGCATAAGGTGATTTCTTAGTGTAGTTTTGATTTGCATTTCCCTGATGATTAGTGATGTTGAACATCTTTTCATGTGTTTATTGGCCATCTGTATATCTTCTTTGGAAAAATGTGTGTTCATATCCTCTGCCCATTTTTTGATCGGGCTGTTTGTTTTTTTGTTGTTCAGTTGTGTCAATTCCTTATATATGATGGAGATTAAACCCCTTATATGATATATGATTTGTAAAAATTTTCTCCCAATTGGTGGCGTGTCTTTTGGTTTTGATCCTAGTTTCTTTTGCCTTGCAGAAGCTCTTTAGTCTGATGAACTCCCACTTGTTTATTTTTTCTTTTTTTCCCCTTGTCTGAGAAGACATGGTATTTGAAAAGATCCTTTTAAGTTCAATGTCAAAGAGTGTACTACCTATGTTATTTTCCAGGATTTTTATTGCTTCAGATCTTATCTTCAAGTCTTTGATCTACTTTGAGTTTATTTTTGTGTACCGTGTGAGAAAATGGTCTACTTTCATTCTTTTGCATGTGGCTGTCCATTTTTCCCAACACTATCTATTGAAGGGACTGTCTTTTCTCCATTGTATGTTCTTGGCACCTTTGTCGAAGACTAGCTGTCCGTATATGCATGGTTTTATTTCTGGGCTTTCAGTTCTGTTCCGTTGATCGATGTGCCTTTTTTTGTACCAGTACCAGGCTGTTTTGATCACTATGGCTTTGTAGTACATTTTGAAGTCAGGGATTGTGATGCCTCCAGTAAGCTGGTTATTTTTAAAAAACAACAGACACAAATGAAACTCTGAAAACTGAATAGAAGTTACCCTTTTGTAAGAAACATTTACATTTATAAGGGAGATCTCCACTTGGAAGGGTGTCTCCTTCTCTGTACCAGGAAAAGAAGGATGACTTTAAATCTCTACAAACTCTTATCAATGGAGAAGGCAACAGTGACCTAAATCTGCATCACAACCATGCCCTCATTTACTGTGCTTTGCCTCAAAACCTCCCCAAACTGGTTCCTGCCCCCCAACATCTTTTGTTTTAGCTGGAGATATTATTTAAAGTGGTGGCTTGGATCATTTCAGAGAGTTACTCAGTTTTTCTGGTCTCTCCCATGTATACAGAAAGTATATACATTAAACTTCTGTTTGTTTTTCTCATATTAATCTTTTTATTACAGATGTGTCTCAGGCAAGAACCTAGAAAGATAGGGGGAAAATTATTTTTCCTCCCACACATCCATACTATGGAATTCTATGTACCAGCTAATATGCAATTAATAGTAATAATAGGACAGTTAATCTTTGACAAAGGAGCCAAGAACATGCAACGAAGAAAGGAAAGTCGTTTCAATAAACGACGTTGGGAAAACTGGACAGCCACAGGCAAAAGAATGAAAGTAGACCATTATCTTACACCATACACAAAAATAAACTCAAAATAGGTTAAAGACTTGAATGTAAGACTGAAGTCATAACATAAAACTTCTAGAAGAAAATATAGGCAGTACACTCTTTGACATCAGTCTTAGCAGTATCTTTTTAAATAAACATATCTACTCAGACAAGGGAAACAAAAGAAAAAATAAACAAATGGGGCTACATCAGACTAAAAAGCTTCTGCAGGGCAAAGGAAACCATGAACAAAGTGAAAAGTCAACCCACCAACTGGGAGAAAATATTTTAAAATCATATATTCGACAAGTGGTTAATTTCCAAAATATATAAAGAACTCATACACCTCAACAACAAAAAAAAACTAACAACCCAACCAAAAAATGGGCAAAGTATATGAACAGGCATTTTTCCAAAGAAGATATACAGACAGCCAACAAGCACATGAAAAGATGTTCAACATCACTAATTATTAGAGAAATGCAAATCAAAACTACAATGAAATTTCACCTTACACCTGTCAGAATGGCTGTAATTAACAAGACAAGAAATAACAAACGTTGGAGAGGGATGTAGAGAAAAGGGAAGCCTCATACACTGCTGGTGGGAATGCAAACTGGTGCAGCTACTGTGGAAAACAGGTTGGAGATTTCTCAAAAAATTAAAAATAGAAATACCATATGACCCAGCTATCCCACTACTGGGTATTTATCCAAAGAACACAAAATCAACAATTCAAAGAAATCTATGCATCCCTGTGTTCATTGCAGCATTATTTACAATAGCCAAGACATGGAAGCAACTCAAGTGTCCATCAACTGATAAACAGATAAAGAAGATGTGGTATATTTATACAGTGGAATATTGCTGAGCCATAAAAAAGAAAAATCATGCCATTTGTGACAATGTGGATCGACCTTGAGGGTATTATGCTAAGTGAAATAAGTCAGACAGAGAAAGACAAACAGTGTATGATTTCACTCATATGTGGAAGATACACATATGATAAACACATGGATAAGGAGACTAGATTACTGGTTACTAGAGAGGAAGGGATCAGGGGAAGGGGTAGGGGGTAAAGGGGCACATATGTATGGTGATGGACAAAAACTAGACTGTTGGTAGTGTCCACAGTGCAGTCTACACATAAATTGAAATATAATAATGTACACCTGAAATTTACACAATGTTTTAAGCCAATATGACCTCAATAAAATAATTTTTAAAATAGTGATAAACTAAGAGTTATTGAATGCTTACCTGTATTTACCACTTATCTCCTCTAAAGCACCTCTGAGGTATAAGCTTTTATTATTCCTACTTCACAGATGAGTGAACTGAGGCACATAGAGGATAAGAGATTTGGCCAGGGTCAGACTATTAGGAAGTGGCAGAATTAGGATTCATGACCAGTCTATTGTTAGCACACACACTTTCAGCCGTCTTCCAGGAATATGAGGAGATGTGTGCTGTGATTTAAAAAAAAATCTCTTAGGAATTTTACTGGCTGAAAATAAAAGCAAATGAGTCTAGAATGAATCTGTTCACATAACAAAAGGTGTTTGTAGGTAAGTATATGTGTGTGTTGTGTTTTATCAGCGGTTACATCTGAGGAGGGAAGCAGGAGAGGAGAGGGTAATAGAAACTTGCATATTTACTCTCTATAGTCTTAAGATGCTTGGGTCTTTTATAGCAATAGAGTTTTCAAGTATTACCCAAGTAATTAAAAAACTGTCGTGTGGGACCAGACCGGTGGTGCAGTGGTTAAGTGTGCATGGTCAGCTTCAGCGGCCCAGGGTTCCCGGTTCGGATCCCGGGTACAGACATGGCACTGCTTGACAAGCCATGCTGTGGTAGGTGTCCCACAAATAAAGTAGAGGAAGATGGGCACAGATGTTAGCTCAGGCCAGTCTTCCTCAGCAAAAAGAGGAGGATTGGCAGCGGTTAGCTCAGGGCTAATCTTCCTCAAAAAAAACCAAACCAAAAAACCATTGTGCAACAACTAAAGCTGCCACTAGAGGGCTCAACAAGCTGGTTACCATGATCTCCCTCTAGAGGTGGTGCCAAGAGAGCTGTCCAGGTGCTGAAGTGTGTGGGATGAGTAGCTCATTGGAGAACCTAGAAAGCCTCTTGAAGCTTCCACTGCCAAACTCTGTGGCTGAGAATCAGCTGGAGTGTGGGACAGCGCTGGATATTTTTGTCCTGTTATTCCAGCGTGAAACAACTCTAGCATGTCAGGAAAATGTAGGCAAGTGATAGTATTTCAATATGTTTCTTACCAAAGAAAAGAGATGGTATTTTGCCATCAGGAAGCCTGGTAAATGCGCAGCCCAGAAACTCATGGTGGAAGTTTCAGCTAGCAATGGAGCTAGGAATTCCTACCAAGTTCTCAAATAATTGGGAGAGGGCATGGCCTAGGAATTTTTTTTAAAAAAAGATTTTATTGCCTTGAGTTAAAGAACCCAAACTTTAAACTCCTTTGTCACATAGTGTGTAAACAATGTCCAGGTCCTTTACTGTTTTATAAGAGATTGCAAATGCAAATGTGGAAATGAGAACTCTGTAAAAACGAAAACTGTATATAGTGCTCAAAATTGGTGAAGGATTAAGGAACTAAGTACGGATGTATACTGTTCTGGAGAGTTTAAATTGTTGCAACACTTTAGAGGGCAATTTGGCAGAATCTATCAAAATACCAATGAGGATTCTTTTTGGTCTAATATTTCCACATTAAAAATTTAACCTAGAGAAATATTAATAAGTATGCAGTATTTTTGTTCTGGAATCATATCGACATGATACCATTATTTGTTGTGAAAAATTGGAACAAACCTAAACGTTATCGGCAGGAGATAGGTTAAATTATGGTTTAGTAATTAACATGCAGACACTAAGAAGGGTGATTTATATGAATGGGAAAGGAAAGAGATCCATAACATTTTGTTGGATTAAAAAACACAGGATAGAGAACAGTATGTGTAGTATAATCTATTAAGGTAAAGAAATTTGCTTATGTATGAGTAGAAGAATCTGAAAGGTCATACACTAAAATATTAATGGTAGGTTTTATTTAGAGACTGGGATGTCAGCGGAAAGGTGAGGGACTTTTCACTTGCTGTTTGATACATATTTGCATTATTATTCATGCATACAATGAGCATGCACCATTTTATGCTTTTAAAAAGATGAAAAGGAATTGTGTAAACCAAAATATTAGGTAGGATATATGACTATTCCCTATGTCTGTATCCTTTTAAAAATTTCATTCTTTTCAGTTTTGTATTTATTGTCATGAGGAAATTTGATTCTCTTCAATTTTTATTTTTCCTTTTGGTCCTCAGTAAGGGATTTTATGAGAAGCCTTTTCAAAAGTGATATGGATATTACCCTAGAAATTCCTCACCAAGAATCGAATCACAAAAGTCCCCTGGCAGCTCAACAGATCAGCTCGCATGTCCATTATGCAAGAGTCATGGTATGGGAGAGCTAAGGATGTATAAGTCACTAACTAAGACTTTTTGACTGTGAGGTTTCAGATGCTCTACTGAATCCAAGGATCTGAGAAAACATGAATTGGGTCTGTGCTAAATTATAAGAGTCATTTTTAAGTTGCCTTATCCCAAGTTCAATTAGTATTGATTAAGCTCTTCACTTTTGAAGGGGCAGTGAGGGTGTGGAGAGTGGGAAGTCTGTTTAGCATTGGAAAGACTCCTGAGCCAGCCAACAAAGCCATCCTTTGTAAAGATTCTAAATTAAAGGATGAGTATTGCAACAAATTCTTCATAAAAATGATTTAAGGCACCAGATTTATCAACGTTTGCAAATTGTACAATTGCAGGATAACCCCTCTGACTTGGTCAGTAGTGTCGGCGGAATGAGTTACCACAAAGGTTGAAATCCTGTAACAGATTACACCCACTTCTGCATGTGGGTAATTAGAAGTTTTCTAATAACATGTTAATATGGTTAACTTGTCTTTCTGTACAATCTGTTCAAAATAGCGTTTGGGACATTGGGATTTTTAAAAAGTTAAAACGGCAGAAACCAGAGCCTTCACGTCTAAGGACTGGTAAGTCCACCTTTTGACATTTCTTCATCCTGACCTTTTATGTGTCCAGTAAATAGAGCATATTGTAGTCGATGCTTTAGCCTCATCAAATTGCTACTTAAATGGAAACATAACTAATGGAACTAGAAAACGTTACTGAGGCAAAAAGCATTCCATTCTGGAGTGCCAGCGGAGAGAGGGGCAACCTGGACTCTGTTATTTATCTCTTTCAACTAGTAAAATTCTGTCTGGCTCATCTTAAAACAAGAAAAAGTGAAAGGTAAGAAACATACTTCTTTATCCACTGGAGAACTGAATCTGCAGCAATTTTGTGCCTTCTAGGTGAAATCATTTTCCTTTTCCCAGATGTAGCTTCAGAACAAAATAATGATGGTAGTTCTCTCTTTTTTTTTTTTTTTAAAGATTTTATTTTTTCCTTTTTCTCCCCAAAGCCCCCCGGTACATAGTTGTATGTTCTTCATTGTGGGTCCTTCTAGTTGTGGCATGTGGGACACTGCCTCAGCGTGGTTTGATGAGCAGTGCCATGTCCACGCCCAGGATTTGAACCAACGAAACACTGGGCCGCCTGCAGCGGAGCGCGCGAACTTAACCACTGAGCCATGGGGCCAGCCCCCCCTTTTTATTTTTTTTAAAGATTTTATTTTTTCCTTGATGATAGTTCTCTTTTAATGGGGCACTTACTATGTGCCAAATGGTTTTATCTCATTTAATCCTCACCAAAATCCCAGATAAATTCTATTTAGGAGAAAGAATTTGTTCCCCCTTTGCAGATGTGAAAACTGAGGATTAACTTATCCAAAGTTACACAACTGGTAACTAGCAGGAGTAGCTTAACTATCACTTATTTAAGCAATTTAGATTTATTGAATGCCCAGAGTCTACACCTTCCTTCTAGGTATTTTAAAATAAAAGAGGCTTGTATAATCTGATTTTTTTTCCTATTAGTTAATGATGTGCTTTGGGAGGTAAGATTGCTTCACATATTGGTGAAACAATGTGTGAACAAGGGAGAATTAACCAAAACAGACTTCAATCTAACATAATGACGGAGAACAGGACAGTGTAAACCACCAGAGAGGCAGGCTGGTTGGAAGGTCAAAAAAACTCTAGAGGGAAGTGTCTCAGTCTGTACCAAAGACTGGGTGGCTTAAACAACACAAATTTATTTTCCCACAGTTCTGGGGGCTGGAAGTCCAAGATCAAGGTGGGAGCATGGTTGGATGCTCCTGAGGTCTCTCTCCTTGGCTTGCAAACAGGTGCCCTCTTTCTGTGTCCTCACGTGGCCTCTTTTCTGTGCACCACACTCCTGGTGTCTCTCTTGTCTTACAAGGAAACCAGTCCTATTGGATTAGGACCCCATCTAATAACCTCATTTGAACTTAATTACCTCTTTCAAAGCCATATCTCCAAATATACACACTGGAGTTAGGGTTTCAACCTATGAATTTGGAGGGGGGCATAATTCAGTTCCTAACAAGAGGTCAGTGTGAGCTGGTGCGGTCAGTAAAGGCTTCACAGCAGAGGAGGGCTGAAAGATCAATAAGGTATGGACAAGCAGAGAAAATAATGAGGAAAGCATTTAAGGGATGGGTGCTGGAACAAGTAAAGGGCTAGTGAGAGAGAGAGAAAGTTTGAAGTGCAGTGGAAGGGAGTGTCCTTTCTTTGGTGCCACAGAGGAGAAGAGAGGAAGAGCTTTTCCATGAGGAAACAGTAGTTGCTTCCTTCTGGGGGTGAATGCTAATCCCCTTCCCACCAACCTTGAGTGGACTCAATATCTTTGGTGGAGGCGAGAGAGAGGACAGCAATCAAGGCAACAGTGTGCTTCAGTAGTTAGCAATCCAGGAAGGGAAGCTCTGTTGCTTCACGGTCACATGAAGGCATCTTCATGCAGAGATGCTAATGCCAAGGATACGTGAGCTGTGCCCACAAGTTCTGCAGCTGTTGGTCTCATTTTGCCCCCTTTTATTCCCAGCCCCAAATATCTTTTATATGGACCTCAGCCCACAATCTCAGCTTGGATTGCTCCCAAACTCCATATCAGTGGCCCCCTCTCCTGTAGTCTTAAGATCTTAAAAAAAAAATACAGACTGTTCTTCTTCATCAAGCCTCTTCCTTGGCTGGGCTGAATCCTCATACTTAAATGCGTTCTATTTCTACCAACAAACATAGAAAAACAGTTCTAAACACACATGTCCGCATAATCATACCTTTCTGCATACAGTACCTCTTTCAAGTGTGAGTTCTTAATCAATATCATGTGATTGAAGAATTTCAATCTACATTAATGTGATGTATTTTGCTTCCTGATTATTAATCTCCATCAATGTGATTCAAGAGGGACAAAGAAAGTGATCTAGAATCAGAGTTTGAGGCTTTGGGGAAGCTAAGGTTCAGGGAAGTGGACTACTCAACAGGTAACGTTTATTGATACCCTACTATGTGTTGAGCATAGTGGTAGGGACTGGAGATCAGAAGACACATGACACTGCATTGGTCTTCAAGAAGTTTACTCTCAGTGGAGAGGAAACAGATGAATCCAGAGTCATTCCAACATGACGCGTTAATTGGCAAGAGAGGTGGCATGGAGAGGGAAGTTGGAGTACAGGCTTGAGATCCCTCATTTTTGATATGTCTCTGCCACTTTCTAGCTTTGTGACCTTGGACAAGTTATAGAAGAGCAAGTTTATCCATTTCCTATCTGAAATATGGGAATGGTCATACCTACTTTGCAAAGTTATTGTATAATATTAGATATGATTGTGCCTGGTGCCTAGTAGGTGGTCAGTAAGTTGCAATTATTATGATGATCCTTACAATGATGGCACTTGTGATGTATGAAGTGTTACAGAGACTGCCTGGGGGTAGCGGTGAATTCTGACCAAGGTCACGGGAAGCCTGCTAGGGAGATGGTGCTAGAGGAGTGCCCACATCTGTAAAACTTCTGTCAGGAATGTCACGGAGGAAGCCTTGTGCTAGGAAAGTGTATGATGAGACGACCTCAAAAAGCCCGTCCAAGTCTAAGATTCTGTGAATATTAGGTCAGAGAATTCTTCAGCTGGCAGAGACCTTTCGGGAAGAGTGCTTGATAAACACTGCTGACAATGTGGAATGAACTGGTGAAGCTAAACTGACCCAGGATGCACATAAATAAGTAATTCCTTCTCCCTCTTTGATGCAGATAGGGTGGTACACAATCTTCTTTCACTTTCTAGGATTTCTATAACCCAGAAGGTCAAGGGTTTGGTTTTCTTAGATTAGAATATTTATACTTTTTTGAGTGGGGCATCCATTTCAATTGGATCTGATTTTAAACTTCTTGAAACTTTGGAATATAGGATAAATGATAGGTACTTAGCAACCTAACATGGGCTTAGCAAATACTTAATAACCTGCACTAATATAATGACCCCTTCTCACAGAAGATTTCTTATTTTAGTAAATATGAAGAGTAAAAATGTCATACAGTGCCTTCTGGATGTCAAATATCATATTTTTTTTAAAAGGTAAAAAATCCAGAAATTTCCGAGCATGTTGAGTCTCCCCAGGATAAGCCCTCCAGCTGTGCAGGGAGTTGTTCAATGATGCTCAGGCAATCTGGACGCAGGGCAATAAATGTGGCCCTCATAGAATCTCCTCCATTTCCTACTCGAGTCTAATTCCTACAGAGGCAGACCTTGTGGAATGTTTATCTTTGGCCTTGAATTTCTCTAGATAATGTACATTAAAGTGAAAAGTCGATATCTGTAGTTCAAGGGCAAAAGAGACCAGAAGGTACTGAAAAAATTAGAGTCCTACAGTCCAAGAAGGCTGCTGTGTTGTGCTGGCATATCAGGCCACAGCAGTGGAGGACGCCAATTCTTGAGGCGAGAGCCACAGGGAGGGAATTAAAGCAACTCCAAACCTCTTACTCAGCACATGCTGTTATGCACGCGGACGCAGGGATACCAGTAAGACTCTACGTGCTGACTCAGCACCAGCCCACAATTCATCTTATGAATAGAGAAATCTTTGAAAGGGCTAACTCCTAAGGGATGAAACACTCCTGAGTCTGGGTGAGCACACTCAGATGGGATTTCTGCTGTGGGCAACGAAAAGGGGATTTGTCTAATCAGCAGCAGGACTAGATTTGAGAGAAATACTTCCGATTGCAAACTGTACACAAGCTGTGGAGCCCTTGAGAACACTGTTGCTGGAGGCAAATGCCTTCCAGCTGTTCCCTTGGGCAAAGGGTTTACCTTCAGATATTACCTTCAGATATTTACTTATCTGAAAATGGGGAATAATTTGGGAGAATGGGGAATGTTTGCTTTGTAGGGGGCCTGGAGGGTTAAATGACATGATGTATGTGATGTGCTTGTCCCAGTGCCCTAAAACTTCATGAGTACTCAATAAAGGTGAATAGTAATTAAGATAGTACCTCATGGTGCCTCGTTTCCGTCTGGAACTGCAAGCATTACCCATCATATTTAAAGTTCTAGACGTATGCCCATAAAGATTATTAAAAATAAAAACAAAAAATAAATAGAAAATTAGAAAACTTACTTAGGAAACAAGACAGGAAATTCTTATCAGTATTCCAAAAAGAAAATGATCAATATTACTCTGGGACCCTAAAATCAGGGCTTAACTCTTATGATTCTATTGATGATAATCGTGGACACATTGAAACTCTATGTGACAGTCACTATGCCAAGGGCTTTACCTGAAATATTTCATTTAACTTTCAAAATAATCATGTGAAATATTCTATGACTGCTATGGATTTTGATAGCCCAGAGTTATTAGCAAAACAGCCTGGAAGTTAGTAAAAAAAGACAAGTAGAGATGAATCTAATTTTATATATCTCAAAACAGTCATTCTCAAAGTATGGTCCCTGAATCAGCAGCACTGGCATCACCTAGAAACTTGTTAGAAATGCAAATTCTTGGGCCCCACCCCAGACCTACTGGATCAGCAACTCTGGTGGCATGGCTGAGAAATCTGTGTCTTATCAAGCTCTCCAGGTGATTCTGATGAACATGAATATTTGAGAACCAACATCCCAAAGTATGTTCCTTGGAACACTAGCTTCATGGGATTTAAATGTGTGTTAAAGGCAAAAAGGATTCCATGGACCAATAACTGGGAAATAGTGAATTAAATACAGATATGTTTCTACACTGCAGGGCTTCATTTGCTAATGTGCATCGGGAATTTCTGAGAGAGGTTTGTGGTGTCCAATTCCTCTTCCAGGAGCGTCTCATGGGATTAGCACTCCATGAAATGCATTTTGACTCTTGGGGGAAAGACTGCCCTAAATTAGAAGCAGAGTGCATAAACCAGCAAAAAAAATTACAATTGAGAATTATCTGTTGGAAAAGAATTTTATAGGTGATCCAGGCCCCAAAGAACTTTGGTCCGAGTCACTGTGCTGTATGACGTTGTGTCAATTAGTTTGTTGGTGGATCTTATCTCAGTGTTATTTTCAAAGTTGTGTTACTTCTAAACTAAATTCGGGTTTTCTGTTACTATAACCAATATACAGATGAGGAAAGCAAGGCTCAGAGAAGGCAAGAAATTGCCCTAGGTTATGAAGATAATGGGTGCGAAAACGGGACCTCAAACCCAAACAAGATACATGGCTACAGACAAGTTAACATTTACAAAACTTTGATGTACTGGGATGTAGGCATGCAGAGTTTTTCTGTCAGGCTTCTTGAAGAGTATCAGTAAGACCTGGGGATTCAGGACATTTCCAAGAACATTGAGCCCCAACAGGGAGCCAGCCAGCTGGAGCTGCTGCTGTTTCTTCCCACATAGTGAGGCTACTCAGACACTTGGGATGTTCCTGGCACTGCCCATTACTGCTGTTCCTCACCTTAAACAAGAAATGCCATCTTCCATGCACACTTGGATGCCAGTTGATGACTGCTCCAATATCATTTTCTTAAATGAAGAAAACCTGGCACCCCCTGCCTGGTCTTCATCTGGTGCATCTGCATTGCTGGTTTCACAATAGGAGAAGAGATAATAAATTACATCTTTCCACCCCACTGTCGGTGCTGTTCTGGTTTTCTGTTTTCCAAGCAGAAGCAACCATGACTGTGAAATGATTCCAGAACCCTCCCCACCAAAGAAAGGCACAAATCTAAGCTTCTAGAAAAAAAATACCAATAAAACACCCATCAATGCGAAAAGGTTATTAGCAAAGAAGAGAATAAAAAGTTACAATCTGAAATCAGAATATTTCGCTAACTACAGTTACATCTCTCTTATTTATTATTAGCAATATCAGTCTGCTACTATGATGTGATAGCAGCCATCTTTTATTGAGTGCCTACTATGTAATAAGAGCTATGCTAAATGCTTTATATATTCACTCACAACAACACTATGAGGTGGTATATTATTATCCCCATTTTACTGATGAGGAAACTGAGGCTTAGAAAGGCTCTCCTGCTTCAAACGCAGCTAGACTGCTTACCCACTCCATCATGCTAATAGATAGCAATGGGAAGTGTAGAAACAATTTAAATGTCCCTTAAAAACACTCGCCTGATTTTTCTTTTTAGCATGCAAAATCTTAAGATAACGTACTTTTTAAGGTTCAGACCACTGAATTACTTTTAAGAAATGCCTTTCCTTGCCCCAATCCATTAATCACAGGAGGTAGCATCACAGTTTTGGTGAGCAGTAATGGCTTTGGTGTGAGAAATGCCCAGATTTGGGGAGAGTTACTTTGTGGGATATGGTCCCTCATCTTGCAAGTGGGGAGTACGTCCCACCTTCCAGGACTGTAGCGAGTGCTGAGTGAGGAAATGTATGTATGCAAAGCTCTTGGCCCACTGCCTGGCAGACAGCAAGTGTTCAACGAGTGGTGGCTGGTTCTATTATTAGGGAAGTCCTTCAAGTTCAGCTCAAGAGTCCTCCCGTGTTTAATCTTGCCCATCTCTGACTCCATATCTTTCATATGCATCTTCATTTATTTAAGGCTCATATTATACCTACTTTCAAAGAGTGTTCAAGACAGGAGCTCTAAGTCAATCTCTGTACAAGCATGGTTGGCTATGAATTTATTGGAGAAGTCATAATTCTAGTACCAGCCATGTAAAACGAGGCAAGTCCTGTGCCTCAGTTTCCTTATTTGTCAATGGGGATAAAATCAGCATTCTGTTCCTCAAAGGGTTGTTAGGAGGAGGATAAATCAAACAAACGGAAAACTAAAATGTGCTACTAGCAGTCATTAGTGTCAACTTCCGGTGGGCTTGTAAATGCCACAAAGGATATATTCTGCAATAGGGAACAGCCTCAGATGATAATGAAACCCAGTGACAGAATAAAGCCTTATTTGTTTATCTTTGGGCCTTCCCCTGTGGACAGCCAATGTGAGAGGGTCAGCCATCCTGTTTTCTGCTTCCTCTAATGAACTCCCTATGGTACAATCACTTACCTAAGGCCAAAAGGCAAGTCTTGAAGGCAGAGATGAGCCAGAAATCTCATTGTCCCCTCTGGTTTACTTCTGACATGGAAGTGCTTCAGCCTCTTGAGGTGAAGGTTCTGTGAATAGGTCTACTTATAATTATGCACTTTCTCAAACCAATGGATTGAGACAAGGAAGAATCACAGAGATGCTCAAAAACATATCACAATTGTTGTTGATAACCTGGGAAGTTTCCAGTGCCCAAAGGTGAGGTTCGTTTGTCATTTTAAGTTTTAGAAGCCAGTGTCATAGAAGAAACATGTTCTTTAACCTTTGTTCCCATCAGAGACTACATCTGCTCCCCACCCCCTGCCTTTATGTGTTTTGCAGCATTTGTTTTGACAGACCGCCAGCTGCCCTTTCTCAGACAAAGTGGGTTGAATGGCCAGAAAAACTACTTGGGCACTGCTGTTGACAATTAAAATTGGAACACCCAACCACAGCCCACTCCGAGGACGTTGGCACAAATTTATATCCTGTGGCTATGTAGGCGGCACCTTCTGAAGAGGCAGTTGCTTATATGAAGCCTGGGATGGGCATTCTAGAGCTGCCTCAAATGTGTCAGATGGTAGGAGTCTCAGCTGTCTAGCAGTTGGTCAGGAACCTGGACTTGGGAGGCAGATGACCCAATTAGAGCCTGACCTTACTAGCAGTGTGAGCTTGGGCAAGTCACCTCACCTCTCTGCGCTTCTCTTTTCTCTTACAGCTGTTTCAGAGGGTTACTCCCAAGGTTAAATGAAATTAAGCCTGTAAAGCACTTAGACTGGTGCTGATAGGTAGTAAGCACTCAATGGTCATCAGCTATTACTGTTGTTGACAGATATAAACTGCTTGGCACAAGTGTATATATTAAGAGTGGCTGCTGTTACTATTATTATCATGAGTGCTGCCCCTTGTCATCTGGACCTTGAATCAGCTTTGCTTTTGCCATCTGGTCTCACAGGCCCTTACCCAAAGGAAATGGCACCATCACTTCTGGCTTACAGGTTCCCTCTACACAAAACTCAGCCATGACTTCCTGGGGCAGTGGGCAGAGACCATCACCAGTATCTGAAATAGACTTCAAGCTGTCCTAACCCATCTCAGTCTTTGCCCAAGACTAGTGTAACCCTCTTCCTCTCATTCTCAACTCCCCCTGTCCCATCAAATGCATCCAAAACCTCATGCAAATCCTGAGGTTCCTTAGGTAAAATTCATTCTTCCTCCTTCTGAATTGTAACTGACTTGCCACTAGAGTTCAATCATGAATAGCAGGTGTCCTTCTTTCATTCTTGGTGAATGTTTGGATCAAAACTGAACTAGGGATTCTCAATCCTAGTTACACACTAGATTTGTCTGGTGGGAGGCTTCTAGAACATATAGGTGCCCCGCTGTTGATGATTAAATCGGTCTGAGGGGTTGGTTCTGGATATCTGTATAGCTAACATTTTTGAGTATTTACTTTATGCCAGGTACTGTGCTAAGAGCTGTCTATGAATTAGCTCATGGAATTCTTATAACGACTATATGAGGTGTTATTTCCATTCTCCTGAGTGGTTAAGTAAGTTGCCCAGGGTCACCTGGCTGAGTTAGAGGTGGAGGCTGGGTGGAACTTGGGGGTCTCTTTATCTCCAAAGCCATAGTCTCCTAGTTACTAAGCTACTTCTCCCCAAACTCTGTTTCAAGAATGACTCAGTATCTGAGCTTCCCTAATATTCTCACACTTGTTGGAAAGAGGCTCCAGGCCCACGGATATTAGTGGGTGCCTGATTTCAGCTGTAAGGTTAGAGGAGGAGGCAGCATTGAGGCGATGCCCACCATCCTCACGCCCTCACCCACACTTCATCTGCAGTCACTGCAGGGTGAGGCAAGTGTTAGTCATGTTCCCCAGACTCAGGACACACCGGGCACTTATTCTAATGAGAAGCAATTAAAGAATTACTCCTTATGGTGTAAGCATTTCCTTGCCCAAAGAAGAAAGCTTTTGGGCTTTGGCAAAACAGGCAAAATATTTGACTCTTTTCCATTTCTTGTCTTATATTAAAAATGAGGTGGACCTATGGGTTTAGTCCATAATAAAATTACTTTATTTTAGTGTTTTGATTTTCAATGACTTTGAGAATTAACAAAGAGGGTTATAAAAATAACTACAGTGGAGTAACCCTCCAGAATCTTATAAGCCCACTGCCATTTATGTGGACATGGCAAAACACAATCATATTTACACACCCACACCTGCACGTACATACGTACACTCACACTTGCTTACTCACAACTCACACACAGAATGAAGAAATTTAGAGGTCTACTATATTTTAAAATAGAGCAGCAAGCCTCATTTTGGTTTCAGAATTAGTAAATATTAATTTGTTCACACATCCGTTCATTCTGGTTTTGAAGGGTACAATTAGAGTCACACATACTTTAGTCTTAATATAGGAAGAAACTATCTAACCTTTTGAACCATTCGATAATGAAATGGACTGCCTTGTGGTCCTCTCTCACAGAGAGGATCCAAGCAGAGGCTAGCTGGCTCAGGGAGGGGGAAGCTGGCTCAGAATTTTCTTCCATTTAACATTGTGCTAAAATCTAATGTTTCAGGTGCTTTGAAAAGGTGAGCAGCATCATCAGTGACGCTCCAGCATTTTGGCTTTTTTCTGGAACCCTCACTTTCAAGTGCACCTGCTCAGGGAGGTAACGTATGGCTTCCAAGCTCCCTGTTGTTGTCAAATGCAGGGTCCTCCTTCCTGCTTTAGCCTGAAACACCTGCTAGAAAAAAATCCAGATGTGCAGTGTATGTTTGACACGTCCTGAGAAGGGCACGTGTCACTCTAAACAACATCTGACGTGCATCATGCTCCAATAAACTTCATTTTTGAACAAGGTCACAGAAACAATGAATTTTGATCTTTACTCACAGTATAATTTTGCTCTTAAAGAGAAACAACATTTAAAAAGTCATGCATCCCTTTCTTATTTTTAGGACTATTTTGCTTGCAAATGTTTCCTGGCTAGCACCCAGATTTTTGTGTGAGTTCTGAAACTTTGGAAAGAACAGCTTTTGAAAGTCATACTGGCAGTTGAGAAACTTGGAAAGTGGAAACAGCGTACAGCCCTGACAACTGAATTTTACTGTATATCAGGAAGATGATGCTTCCATTTACTGAGCATCTACTGGGGGTCTGGCATGGTCATAGGAACCTTACATGCAATTTCTTATTTAATTCTCTCAAATCACCTATGAGGCAAGTACTATTAATCCCCCCTACCTTTTTTTCTGATGAGAGAACAGGCTTAAATGGGTTATGTAAATTGCCCAAGACCACACAGCTCATAAAGGGAGGGACTAGGACTTTACTCCATTATTTTTTGACCGTAAAGCCTAACCCTAATTCTTTATTACAGTTGCTTCATGTCTGAGAAACTGCATGGTGGAAACACTGGGTATCAGATCTTTAGACAGAGTCAAATTTTTTTTTTTTTTACTTTTTAAAAAAAATTGCAGTAATACTGGTTTATAACATTATATAAATTTCAAGTGTACATCATTCTATTTCTATTTCTGTGTAGATTACATCATGTTCATCACACAAAGACTAATTACAATCCATCACCATACACATGTCCTTAATCACCCCTTTCTCCCTCCTCCCTCCCCACTTCCACTCTGGTAACCACCAATCCAGTCACCAGACAGATTCAGATTCAATAGGAATTGTACTTATGGTTCCAAGCCTCAACAACTAATACAAATGTAGCCTCCTCTCAACTTCACCTAAACATCCCTCTAATAAACAGAAGTTTAAACACCCTTTGAATGGATGGGTGAGTTCAGGTTTACTACTAGGCATGGAGGAGAACTGGGATGCATAAGGCATAGTCTTAATCATCCAGCAGAGGTGATAATAAATGGCACAAATTATTCTCCCTACGGTAGATACGATGAGTACTGCAAGGATGGCTGGGGAGTAAGTGCTACTTAAACTTCATCAGTGCTGGCCTCTCATTTACATAACAATCATCATCATTCCTGATGTGGCAGCAGCTGTTCAAGTTGAATATAATTTTCTATATTTATCACTTTTAAAACCTTCTTGTATACCTGGCTCTAGTAAAAGGTCACAAACATTCATTCATACAGTGAACTACCATTCAGCCATTGAAAAGGGAGAGGGATGTGCACTGACAGGGAAATTGTCCCTAATATACAAAATTTCTGCTGAATAAAATCAAATTGCAGTAGAATATGTATAATAGGACTCTCTTGGTTGCAAGGGGCAGACAACCACAGAGAATAGCTTCACTGAGAAATGGAACTTACTTATGGGTCCAGCATAGTCATAAGAACTAGAAGGATGCTGGAGTAGCTCAGAGAATTGAAGACAGTGCTGCACAAAAGAGCTTTGGGAATGATGGGAACTTCAGGGTCCTCAGCAGTGGAATCAGGGACCTGAATGTTCTCAGGGCCAAGACCTGCTCTCTGCCTCTTATCTCTGCTTCTCAGTGTTTGCAGCTTTTCTATAAGAGTGGAGCCATGGAGCTACCAACTCTGTTATTACATTCTTACAGCTCTTTGATGAGAGAAGCACAGAGCTCCAGCTGAAAAATCCCAGGAAAGGATTCTAATTGACCTGTGGTCCTGTGTCTGGCCCCTGGAGCAATCACTGTGATCAAGGAGGAAAGGTGATATGACAACTTCTGAAGCCAGAAGGACAAGGTCTAAAGCTAGAAGAGGAAACAAGGAATAATGAAAGACAAAAATCATAATTGGGCCCAATTTTTGTTAAAATATACATTCAAAAAATCCAAGGGAATATACACCAGGCTGTTAAAAGTGGTTGGTTGATTCTGAGGGTAGATTTTCACTTTTTCTAGAATGTTTGAATTTTATTTTACAACCTGCTCCTCTTACTTTTGTAAGCTAAAAAATTTTTTTAAGATTTTCATTAAAAGGTTAGGTAAAAAAAGTCCTAAACCAGTAAGCTCTTTGCTCAGTTGATAATGTATCTCATTAATCAAACCCGGGAGCAATCATTCTAAAGCTGTTGCCAATTTGGTACATATTTTTATCGTTTAAAATAACTTGTTTTCTTTCATTATTCTCCTCCGAGCAAATTAGTTCTCTTTCATTTAATTGTGTAGTGAAGGCTTTTGTTTGGAAAAGAACTCTGTTTTTGAGAGCTGGTCCAATGCCTGTTTCAAGAAATGGACAAATTTTTGGCAAGATAAGTTGTGAAGCTTTGTACTGTCTATAAGAATTGCTTCGTGGTAGAACATTTAGTAATCTGAGCCACTTTTGTAGGTGGTAGGATATGTACCTAATGCTTGGAAGGAAAACCAGCACCTTCTCCTGTTTTCTGGGTCCATGCCCTGTTCTACCTTTATCTAGCATTGGCCATTGTCCTAAGGCAGGCTGATTAATGGGCCCATCACTTACATCTTTGCAGTACAACTGCAGATTCCACTCTTCAAATTACATTAACGACTCTCCTATTACTAAAATATGACTCATACTTACGGAGTACTCAGAGCATTTATTCAGTCATTTATGTCAGCGACTTTCCAAATATGTAGCCTAAAGCAGGTATTCCGTAGACCTGGGGTCCTTGGGTTAAGTAGGGTAAACAAGTCCATTTTGGTCCCAAGAAACATTTCCAGGTGGCTTGTCATCCTTTCACAACAGGAACCGACCCTTTGGTAGGTAGGTGTTTTTCTCCTGCCCATGGAGGCTCCGGGCTGTAAAGATAACAGATGCATGGCGGCATTTTCAGCAGCGCAGGACTGTTGTGCTGGAAGCACGACATCAGGAAGTTGGCAGTAAGTTAAAACTCCTAGTGTAAGAAATTCTAGTTTGGAACCCCAGGGTGTACAGTGCCTCTAATTGAAACTCCAGCTCTTTTTTCTCTTTGTTTCCTTTGTTCCTCAGAAAGCGGCAATAAAACTTTATTTACGAAAACAATCAGCCAGCCCATGGGCTGTAGTTTGTGGATCTGTTTTTCAAACATTTTATATTAAGCTATGATTTACCTTGATTACTAAGATTTTGGTGCCTCCTTAAATTTTGTACCCAAGGCTAGTGTCTCCATTGACTCACCCTGGTCCTGGCCATTTAGCGTGGCGTTTCACAGATTCATTTAAAACTCCTGACAATGTTACATGTAAATTTAACCCTTTTCCTTAACATGATCAACATTATGGGACAGAGGCCACCACTTCTTGTGTGATCTAAGGACTTTACCTGCACGGTTTTATTTTATCCTTATCACAGCCACATTAAGAAGGAACTGTGAACTACTCCTATATTACAGATAAGGAAACTGAATTTCAAAGTAAGAAACCTGTCTGAAGACATACAACTATTAAATGCTAAACTTTTGCTACTATGGAGGAAGACATAAAAAAGGTTGGCCTTGGGGCTGGCCCGGTGGCGCAGCAGTTAAGTGCGCACGTTCCGCTTTGGCGGCCTGGGGTTCACCGGTTTGGATCCCGGGTGCGGACATGGCACCATGTGGCAAGCCATGCTGTGGCAGGCGTCCCACATATAAAGTAGAGGAAGATGGGCACGGATGTTAGCTCAGGGCCAGCCTTCCTCAGTGAAAGAAAAGAGGAGGATTGGCAGCAGATGTTAGCTCAGGGCTAATCTTCCTCCAAAAAAAAAAAAAGGTTAGCTTTGCTATGTTACTGATATTTCAAACACCTTTCATGTTTCAACACCCTTCTCCCAATTTTGTTGTTTTTCTTTCATTATTATTATTATTATATATTATTATTATCAGCTTGCTTAAATTTTTTTCTTTTTATAAATTTTTTTTGGGGGGGCAAAGAAGAGTGGCCCTGAGCTAACACCTGTTGCCAACCTTCCTCTTTTTGCTTCAGAAAGAGTGGCCCTGAGCTAACACCTGTGTCCATCTTCCTCTATTTTGTATGTGGGATGCCACGACAGCATGGCTTGATGAGTGGTGTAGGTCCATGTCTGGGATCCTAACCCATGAACCCGGGCTGCTGAAACTGACTACATTGAACTTAACCACCGCGCCACAGGGCTGGCCCCAAAATATTTTGCTGGGTCCTTTCACCATTTGCATGGAGAGAGAGGCAGACAAGATTCAAGGTAAGAACTCTTCATGGGTTTCTAGAATAGATGAACTCTCCATAATGCGTTTAGCTTTTTAGAAGGAAAACACAATGGTATTAGAATGTAACTGCTTTAGTAGCAAAAAACACAAGTCTAAAGGAGCCAGGGTTTGGGTGAAGCCAAAAGAAAATGTGAGCCTGCAGTATCTTGAAGGTTTTAAAACCTGCATCTGTAGTTACTCCTCTCCTTGGGGCCTTCCTATGGGCCTTTTCCACTATGAAGTTGTTCTTGAAAAATGGGCATGGTAAAAAGTCCTTTTAATTTTACAGCTTTTAGCATAATTTAAAATGTGCTAATGAGCTCCCTTTAAATAGCCAAGCCAGGGAGTGCGGAAGGAAGAGGAGGCACAAGGGATGGGCAATAGCTCATGGAAAATACCACATAGAAGCAGATACAGGCCAGGCTTGGGGCTCAGCATGGCCATCTGCCACATCCTTCTAGAAACAGAGTGAGGAATTCCCAATGACTGTAACAATATCTATTTATGAGCTTTCCCCCAGGTTTGTTTTCTTTGGGGAATCTGGTCACTGCGCCAGATTCAGCCTTTGGTTTCTAGTGGACTGGAGTGACGGGCTTCGTCTGAGCATGGGGAAGTTGGCTTTCCAATTCAGGGAGTACTTGCAGCTGCAAGGAAGAGAAAATTGCTCAAGCTACCCGAGACAAAAAAAAGAAAGGTATGTATCTATTGGAAGGACACAGGGGCCTCTCATGGAACCCAAGGACAGCAAGGGTGGAGAGATTTCATGAGTGCCCAGAGTTATAGAAATGGAAAGTTATTGGAAATCAAGGAACTAAAGAAATCGATCTAATTTTACATTACATGGACTTTTTTTTTTTTAAAGATTTGCACCTGAGCTAACATCTGTTGCCAATCTTTTATTTTTTTTAAATTTTTCTTCTTCTTCTCCCCAAAGGCCCCCAGTACATAGTTGTATATTCTGGTTGTAGGTCCTTCTGGTTGTGCTATATGGGATACCACCCCAGCATGGCTTGATGAACGGTGCTGGTCCGCACCCAGGATCTGAACCAGTGAAATCTGGGGCCACTGAAGCAGAGCGTGCAGACTTAACCACTCGGCCATGGGGCCACCCCCTACATAGACTTTTAATTAACATTTTTGCAAGCCCCTAAAAGATTTGTATGCCTTGAGATTACAAATTTACAGAAACTGTAAATGGGAATTAATAAATGTTTAATTATAAATGTCTACAAAAATTAACTTTATGGTTTTTCACATTTACAAATATTTCATTCTGTTTCAAAACAATTGTAGGTTAGATTTTCTTCTCATCTCACAATAATTCTTGGGTTTGCTTGATCATTAGGGAAAAATGATAGCCACAAATGCATAAAATGAATTAGCCAAATAATTTTAAAAGCAGAGTTAAAAAAACTTCGAAAAATTTCCACGGAAAAAAAGGCATATATTCTAATGGTGTTGGATTTTTATATATTTGCTATGATGCTTAGGGCTACAAAGGTCTTAAAACATTCCTGGTAAAGAGAATTGGCTTAGATTGGCTTAGCTGAGCCAATAGGTTGGCTTCCTAAAGGTCGGGTGATTATTTCTTACCCAGTCAACTGTGGTGGTGCTGGTGGTGGCTGGTCAGTTAACTGGGTCTTTTTCTTTTATGGCAGCCCAATGATGTTTCTCTTAAACTAAAGTTGACCCTGTTAAGAGATGTACAAATGACTTCGTGCCTAAGAAGAACAGATAATTGTGAGTTGTTTAGGGATTTTGTTTCTTATCTAACTAGATTCTTCCAATGGCTAATGACTGCTCTGGGTTATTCAGCCATGCCCATGGCTCTAATTACCAAATGCGATGACTCTTGTACACTGTCTTCATCATATATCTCTCCTCTGAGCTCAAAGCACATTGAGATAGCCACCTTCTGGATATCTCCATCATGAGGTCCCCGGCACCTCAAATTCAAAAAGCTCCAACTGAACCAATAAATTGTTCATAAATTTTCCATAAACCTGTACTCCCTACCCCACCTTTATTTCCAGTTTTAGTGAATGGCACATTATCCATCCACTTGCCCAAACCAGACTCCCAGGAGCATTCTTGGCTCCTTCCTCTTGTCCCACATCCAATCACTCACCAAGCTCAGTCGATTTTGCCTTGTTGATACTGAAGGCAGACTGCCTGGTCCTACAACTTCCTAGCTGTGTGGGCTTGTTAAGTTACTTTATCTTCTTGTGGCTCAGTGTCTTCATCTGTAAAACAGGCATAATAATAGTATCTTACAGATTGATCATGAGGAATAAATGAGTTAATGCACATAAACTGCTCAGAACAGGGCCCCGCGCATAGCATGGGCTATATAAATCCTCGTTCTTCTTTGCAATTGCTGAATTAAAAGTGAATGCAAAAAACCCATAATGAACAAAATATTAAAAGAGAGCGAGAGAAAGGTTGTTGCTGTTGTTTTATGACCCTGCATCATTGTGTAACAAGAACAGTTGTTTCCAACCCGTGCTCAGTTCCAGGGCCACTGGGTCATCATGTCTACTCACTGAGCAGGTTTATGAGGGTTGACAGTGGTGAGAGAACTGATTGGGCAATATGAGCCTTTAGATACAGTCGTGTTTTTTCATTGTAGAGATTTTATTAATTTTTTCTACTTGATTAAAAAAAATATATAGGAGTGCACAGTTTTCCTTTTGCTTTAGGCTCCAACATGGCACTGGGCAGAGCTGACAGAAGTGGCTGATGGGGTGGCTATATGGTATAAGCAAAGAAAGAAATCAAAGACACTCCTAGGTTTGGACCTGAGCAACTGAATAAATGTTGATGTCATTGATCTCTTGGGTGACCTTGGGAGAGGAGAGGCTTGGTACACAAAAATCCAGAGTCCCGTTTAGGACAAATGAAGTTTGAGATGCTAGTTAGATACCCACACTGGGGATATCAAGTAGGCAGTTAGATATCCACGTCTTTTAGGCCTTTAGGAATCTCAGTTTCCATCTATATGGCTGTCTATTCTCCTGTCTGCAGACCAGCTTCTAGAGCTCACTTCTCAATAACTTTGGCATCATGGTTTTGGGTGCCACAGTTCTGATTTGGGCCACCACCATTTACAAGCTCACCATTCAGTCTGGCTGACTCATTCTCATGGCCCAGTTTCAAATACTGTGGAGAGAGCCTGTGACAGCCCACCCAAGGGGAAGTGCCCACAAAGATCCAGTTTCCTATGGCTGGGGTCACAGAGCATGGAGGCTGCTGCTCTGGGCTGAGTACAGGATAGGGTAGGAAAGTTGGATGTGGCAAGCAAATTTGATGACATGTCTTCAGGAAACCTTTTCTGGACCCCAAGGAGAAAGGTTGGCTGTCCTTCCTGCATGCTCCCAGAGCTTTGTCCCTTCATAAATGGTAGTATAATGGCCTGTTTTCTTGTCTGTCTCCCTTACTATACTATACAGTCTTTGAGGGCAGGGCTCTGAACCCATAGGAACTAGTACAGAGTAGATACTCAGTAAGTATTTTTTGAGTGAATGAATATATGAGAACAAATACCTGTCATAAAAGTGCGCTCCCTCTGGCTTGCTGGAGAAGGGATCACCATGATGGAGAAAGATGTGAAAAAAATAAAATAAACAAAGCAAAATGAAACAAAACCCAACAAAAACCCGGAGCCAAATAACAGGTTTTATAAAACATAACATGTTTTATAATTATCTGTCCTCAGGAGTAAGATCCTACGATGGCTCCTTGCAAGCATTTTGAGCTCTGCATGTGTTTGTATGTACACACACACACAAACGTATATTTAAACATAAAGTTAGAGAATGTTGGCTCTGGAAGGGATCTTAAGATCCTGCAGTTGAGCTTTTTAATTTTAAAATGAGAACACTAAGTCTGAGAGAGGGTAAAGATGACTTAAAATCCCCGAAACTTCCAGTCCTTGTTCTGCATAGAGTTGCTTCTGTTTAAAGTGATTATTCTTAACTTTTTCAAGGGATCAATATGAAAGAAATCTGTTGAGAACCACAGATCTTTTCTCTGGGGGGAAAACGTACATTGGCATATAGATAAGACATTGTCCCTATAAAGTCCAAGAATTCCGTTTAGAACCAAACCATCAAAGGAACAGAGAATGAGTACCCAAGAACAGGGAACTTTAGGCATAGATTTAAATACATTCTTCGCTGGGTATGTTCCCTGACTTTTCTGAAAGCTAGTAAACATCTTACAGAGTTTCTGTGAGAGTAGTTGAGAAAATGTAAGTGCGGTACATAGGAGGTACTCAAACAGCCACATTTCAAAAGATGGGATTTAGGACTTCTCAGAGGACTCTCAACAAGGCTTTTTTATATATAACAAGTCTTTTCAGCTGAGGCTGTAAAGGATGCACTTGGAAAACTAAACACAACAGGTGTAGCTTGATTTTGTCCCCTGGAGCAATCAGGTCAACAGAATGAGTGCCAATTTCTTGGCGACTGAGAGAAAAAGAGGACGAGGGCAAAGAGGCCTCAGGGGCCATGAGTCTGTGAAAAACCTTAAATACCAGAGGTGTAAAAAGAAGGCTTAAGGGACAGGGCATTTGGGCTGGAACAGGAAGACGTCCTCCACTTTCAGGGTCCATTTCCTTCATTTAACACTTTAATTCCCATCAGGGGAGCAAAGGAGTCATCCCCAGTTTTTGCGCAGATTCTACACTTCTGCTCACCCAGACATCCCACGGCTGGATTTGTTTTATTTGTCTGAGCATCCCAGCAGGAGACATTTAGATCTGGTCACTGAAATTGCTGAAAGCAGACTCATCAGGATAGGAAGGAAATCACTACTCTAGTCCTGCAAATTCACTACTCAGGGAGAGAGACCAAATCTGTAGATCCCCTTGACGTTTCGAATGCCCTTCCTAATGTAAAATGCTAATTGCTGGGGCTTCAGACTTGGGTGGAAGCTTTTTCCAATGAAAACTTGTCCATGTCCTCCTGCACGTCATCTTGAGGTGTGAATGAACTCAGACACCATCTTTCTATCTTAAATTGGACAATGGACGCACATTGCAGGGCACAGAGGAGGCAATGAATGAATGATAACTATGATGTTTTCTTTTTCGCTCCCTTCTTCATCTTCCATTCTCTTTTCCTTGGGGGAACAAGAAAGTAAAAACGTTATGAAATTCCTTCACCTTCCTAAAGAAGATTAACGGGAGGGTGCCAGAGTATGGGAACCTCGACCCCTACTCGAAAGCTTAACTTGAAAGATAGTTGCATTCCCTCCACCAAGCGTCATCCCTGCCTCTGTCGCCGAAGCCACCTGACTAGTCCCGGGAGTGCCTGGCAGCCTTTGCGAGTACGTGGGAAGGGGCGTCGAGGACACGAGATGGGGACGAGTCGCTTCGAGACGGCGGCGTCCTGGGAGGAGGCGCTTCGAAGACACCCGCCGCCCGCACGCCGCCCGGGCCGGGCGCTCTCTGCTGCCCCCCGTGGAGGCGCCCGCGGCCCAGCCCCGGCCCCCCCAGCGGCTCCTCGGGAATGCTGGGAATGTGAGTCAGGGCCGCGGCCGGCGAGCTAGCGCGCCGAGCGGCCGGGCTGGGGGCCCGGCGGAGCGCGGCGCTGGCAGTGCCGCGCGAGCGCGCGTCTCGGGACTGCGGCGGGTGCCGCCCCCTCGGCCGTCAGCCCCGCCCGGCCCGGCGCCGGGCGCCGGCCCTGGAGCCGTGTCTCCCTCCGTCTCTCCCTCCCTCCCGCCCCGCCCCGCTCCTCCTGCTCCTCCCGCTCCTGCTCGCTCGGGCTCCGGCTCCGGCGCCGGCGCCGGCTCCTCCCGGCCGCCCGGGGCCAAGGCGACGTGAGGTTGTAAAAATCCATGTGGGACGGCCCCGGGGCGAGCATCGGAAAGGTGAGACGTCGACGCCGGGGCCGGGGCTGTTGGGCGCCCGGCTCCCTCGGGGCGCCCGTGCCTGGGCATCCCTCGTGCGGGTCCCCCTCACTCGTGGGGAGCTGCAATGCGTTATCGGGGGGAGCCGAGGGGTGAACCATCCGCCTCTACGGGGGCTTTCTGGGGCGGGGGAAAGGATGAGGCGGCCTAAGGGTGGATTTACCTTGATGTAGAAACCCCCGGATTGGAACAAGTGCACGGCTTCCTCCGGCGCGCGGGCCACCTCCCGCAGTCCCTCTCCGGCAGCCAACCTCACTGCCATCGCCTTTCTTTTCTCCGGCTTCCCCTCTTTCCCCTAGCTTTGCCCCTCTTCCCCAAGGGGTGGGGTGTTCGCAGGAGCAAGGGTCTCAGGGAACCCCAAGCAGAACAAAGTGGAGAGAGGTGGAGCCCCAGCACAGGGGGTGGGATGCCTGGCTGCCTCAGTGGGCTCCGAGGGGAGCGTGTTAAAAAAAATCCTTGTCAGGGGAAATGAAGCCTGGTTTATTGGGGAGGGGTAGGGGGTGGTGGTGTATGAAAAGGAATAGCATGGGCACCTATTAAACTGAACGACATTCCTTCCCTCCTCCTTCCTATCTCCGAATTATACAAGAAAAGAGATACTTAGAGGGGTGTACCTATTTTTTTTTTTAAATTATACTGTCCGAGCCTTTGAAAGATCATCTTAGGACAGTGAAGATTAAGGGCTGCTTTGGTGCGGGATAATAAAACAGCGCTCTTAAACTCTCCGATCTGCCCTGCCTTATTTATATTGTACTTAAGGGTCTCTGTTCTTGCCAGAGAGGGAGGGTCCGCTCTGTTACGAGCAGATCCACATCGATTTTAGGCGGCTACCTGCCTTTGCTGGATGAAAGGCAATTTACTCCCGGAGCGGTGAATTGTCAGTTCCCTCTGTGATTGACAGCCACACCTGCCACTTATGTGGGCAGATCGGGGACCGGTGAAGTCCCGAGAGCCAATCAATGCTTGGGAGAGGAGGGCAGCTCCCACTTGTCATGGTTAGTTTCCTGGTTGGCTTTTTAAATCAGTGGTTTTACTTAACCATTGGTTTGCACCAGGTATGAGGTTCCAGCTGTGAGAGGCAGACAAACGGAAGAAAACTCTTCGAAAATGGGCTTAGAAGCAAGTATGCTTGACTTTGTCTCCCTCCCTCGCTGCTTGTTTATTAGTTGTAGTAGTTGGGAATGCTCAGGCCATTGGCTTAAAAATGAAAATGAAATGGATCTGTGTAAAGAATGAAATGGGGGCGGGGAGGGTGTTGGGGATCTGAATTGTCCACCTATTTCTCTAGAATTGCAGGCTCTTTTATAAGAGACACCATTTACTGTTGAGCTATCTGGAAAAGGGTGTGGCACTTTGTCTCCTATGGTCACTCTTGTCCTTGTAAAGTCACATTGTTTCTCAGTATACAGTACTTGGCTGTTGGCTGTATTGGATGGATTTATAGCATATTTTTGAAGCAGGCAAGCATGCTTTATTAGGATTAGCATGAACAGAAGGGATCCTTTTAGTTTTTGACAGCGTAACTCAACTTCTGAAAGTGAGGGCTGCCTGCTTCACTTCTGGTTTGGATGTCAGTTTGGAGGTGGCAGTGGGATCAAGCCAGATCCTTTCTGGAGGGTAGAAGAATTTGCCTTTAAGGTGAGTTTGCTGCTAAAGTGAGCCATCTTGTCGATCTGCTTCTGTGCTTTAGTAAAAGCCTTGCACAGTTTGGAGGGGGTGGTATTTGGATCGTAATGCAAGCATGGCTTTCACCAGCAGGACTTTCACAAGTGGATGGATTGTGGGTGGAAGGACCAGATCCTTCACAATTCTCTATTAGTGAAAGGCTTATTTTTCAATACCCTTCTCTCTGAATTCAGTAGAAAAATTGCTGGTTGATCTAGAGAGCTGTCGCCTTATAGAAGCTGTACCTGGATGTGAACGTAAATCTGTGCATTCAGCATTTCATGAACAGATTGTGAGCCAGAGTACTGATTAGGATGGTCTTCACGTTGGAGCCAAGTTTGTCGAGGTAGTATTGTAACTATTACTATTATCATTATTAATTGTATTGCATATGCTAGCACTTTGCTGAGTACTTTACATGGGTTATCTTTTTTAAAACTTGCAGAGCCCCTATGAGGTAGGTACTATTATTATCTCCAAACTATAGTTAAGGAAAATAAAAGGAACTAAATATCTTGCCAGTTTAGTATGAGAGCGAGAACTTGAGCCCAGGTTTCTCTGACCCAGAGCCCATGACCTTGGCTGTGGCCTTGAAATAAAATTTTGGTTGTGCAGTTTGCACGTATCCTGTCTGAAGGGTTGGCTCTCTCAGCATGCATGTTCTGTTCAGAGTCCACTGCAATGTTGATTGTCTTTGCACTGTCCTATTTGCCTTGCCACTTTGAAGGCTGTCACTTCCACTAATAGGCAAATTTAGTAACTTTGTATGTTATGTATTTCTAGTAGGTCAGCTTTGGCCATGGAAATTTGGTTCCAAACTTAACGATGATGACTTAAAAGAAAATAAAACAAAACAAAATTTACATTCTTCCATCTTTCTCAGTACCTTGAATGTCCGGTTAGAGTTTTGAATAGGTCTTGGTTGAATATGTGCTCTTAACATCATTCCATTGACTTTTTATTTTTTGCTAAAGAATTGGAATTTTGTTTTCACTCACAAAGAGACTCTTTTTCATTAGTGATTAAATATAATTGTATTTAAAAATTATTCTATTAAAATAGTATGGTTCTCTTGTTTTATTCTGTTGGAAAAGCCGTAAGACTTAAGCCTTATCAGTATCTTCCCATTGGTGAAACTCAAGGTCAAGCTTTGCCAAAACAAGTATCTTAAAAAACGAGTTTAGATGAATGGTATTGGAGTCCACAAATTCATCTCAACAGATAGTTTTTGACTTTGGTGAGGCCGACTTTGTACAATCTACATTTCTGTTCTTTTTTAAGATTGGCACCTGAGCCATCTGTTGCCAATCTTTTTTTTTTTTTCCCTTCTTCTTTTTCTCCCAAAACTCTCCCAGTACATAGTTTTATATTGTAGTTGTAGGTCCTGCTGGTTGTGCTATGTGGGATGCTGCTTCAGCATGGCCTGATGAGCGGTACCATGTCCATGCCTAGGATCCGAACCGGTGAAACCCTGGGCCACCGAAGTGGAGTGTGCGAACTTAACCACTAGGCCACGGGGCTGGCCCCTACATTTCTGTTTGTTTTACTAGGACATCTTTTAACACCTTTTATCAGCTAAGACGTTAACATTTTGGCTGTCATATGAGAGACCTACTTGCCAGCCAACAGTTCAGTTTCAGCAATATTTATATTATTCCTTGATACTTTATTGTGTTTATCCTTATTTTAGAGAGATGGTGACACAAATGGAAAACAGAAAAGCACTGATATTAATGATAATGTAGGTCTCATAAATTTAAAACAGTTGATCCAAGGGGCTGGCCCCATAGCTGAGTGGTTAAGTTTGCGTGCTCTGCTTTGGTGGCCTGGGGTTGGCTGGTTCACATGCTGGGCATGGACCTACACACCACTCATCAAGCCATGCTGTGGCAGCATCCCACATAAAGGAACTGGAATGTCTTACAACTGTGTACTGGGGCTTTGGGGAGAAAAAAAAGAGCAAGATTGGCAACAGATGTTAGCTCAGAGCCAATCTTCCTCACAAAACACACAAAAACCAAAAAACCAAACCAGTTGATTCAAAGATAGAAATTGTTGTGTGTACCAAAGGCAGAGATTCTTCAGCCTGTTCTTTCTTATGTGAAGAAATGGAAGAAAATGAATGAATATGTAAGAAATGCTGAAATATATCAAATGGTAAAAGATACATTAGTCAACTTTGGCTGCATAAGAAAACTCCCTGACTTACAGCAACGTGTATTTATTCTCACACTCCTGAGTCTTTAGGCTGATTGTGATTTGGCTGGTCTAGGCTGCACTCCTTGGGGTGGCTCTGCGGTGGGCTACAGGTTGGGCTCTGATCTGCTGCACATGTGTTTTGGGGCCCAGGCTGAAGAGAGGGCAGCTACTTGGGGCGTGCTCTTCTCATGGCAGATAACTGCCTTCAAGAGTCAAGCCATATTGCACAGCCAATGTCATTTCTACTAGCGATGTTTTTGGATACAGCAAGTCACATGGTAAAGCCCAACTTCCATGGGTAAAAGCAGACTCTGCACATTGCAGGGGAGGAAATGTTTGATGAACTATAATCTAAACTCCTACAACGTATAAAAAATTTGGTGTGATTAGAGGATTTTATATTTTTTTCTTCTCATCCTTGGGGAATGCAGTTTTCTTTCCCTCAGCCCATCGCTAGCTTTATGGCATATAAACCTCGTGTTTAACTTTTGCATTTCAGGAATATACCATGTTTGATTCTAGAGGATTCACTGTAAAGGCAGGTATGAGTGTGTACATGAATTACTTAACTTATCAAGACACTATTTATTAGAACCTACTGTGTTCTAAGGGACTATGCTCAATGGAGTGATGAACACAGGAATTTGTGTCTGATGTGGGTCTTATCACCATAGAACTTATTATTGGGAGTAGGTGTCAGGAAAGACTTGTTGGATGAAATGGCATTTTCCTGGACCTTGAAGCAGGGATAGTTTTGGAGATACAAATAGAGCAGTGGATGTAGTAGAAATTTAAGGAGCACATCTGGATATAATGAGTTTATTCCGTTTGGTCAGAAGATAAGATAGGTGAATAATAACCACCATAAGAATAATAATAATAGCAATAATTATAGCTTAACTTTTATTGAGCAGTTAACTGTGTGCTAGGTACTGTGCTTAGCACTTTACCTAAAATATCTCATTTAGTCTTGGGATAGACATTGCTGATTGCCTATCCAAGGTTCATTTTCTCCTTTCTAACTAAAAGAACCCCAATTTTGTTTGAGATGGGAGTATGCCCATCTCACTTTCCCAGACTCTCATACAGCCTAGAGTGGCCGGGGGACTCATGTCTTATAATGATGTAAGTGGGTGTTGTTGGACGGGGGCTTTCCTGAAAGCTTAGTGAGGAGGACACACTTGGCTGGTATGCCCCAATAGCCTTTGGCCCCTTTCTGCTGGAAACAATGGTGCAATGCCTGGAGGGGCAGCAGCCACTACAACAACACAGATAAGACCATGTGTTAAAAATGGCAAAGCTGGACCTGGAAGGATCCTGGTCTTGATGACATTATTGAGCCATAGTACCAGCATTGCATAAAACAAATAACCACCTTACTCTTAAGCCATTATTTGTTACTTGTAGTCAAACATAATTCTCACTGATACATACCTTCTCAAGAACCTCTCAAAGTAGATACCGCCATACCTGTTTTTCAGGTGAGAACATTTAAACTCAAATTAAGGAACTTGCACAAGATCTAGGATTCATTACTATGTCATTTTGACTTTCTGGCCCATCATCCTGTCTTTGCCTGGACAGTATAAGTACCACAGCAGAGATAATGTTGGAAAGTAGGTTGGGGTAAAGTTGAGGAGGCAACTGGATTCCAGGTTGAAAAGTTTTATTTCATGGGCTGGTTAGTATAAAAAGATTTGAAAAACACAGAGACTGCAGGTTGGAAGACCACTGAGGCTTAAATACGTGACACCCAGTGCTTTAGTGTGAATGAAGGTGGAGGAAAGCTAGGCACAAAGCTTAGCTGGGAACATGAGAAGAGATTGGAATTGAGTGAACACAAATCGCAGTTGGCTGTGAACCTCTAATCTTCCGAGAACAAAACGAAAGTCTCCTGAAGGTTAGTATTAACTTCTACTAATGGCTTCACATTTGCCAGGAAGTAGGGAATGAGTAACGTAGAGAATTGCTAATGGGATGTGAATCATTATTTCGTGCAAAAGGGTAGGGACTTCTACTTATCATCCATACCATTTATTGAACCCTTGATGACCTTGAAGGACATGATTTTGGTCTGTGTCTGGCTCCATTGTGCCAGTTAAAGGTAGCAGAGATAAAGGGTAAGGCCAGAGGGTGGTACAATGGTACAGCAAGTTCCATCAATGGACTTTCAGTCATGTGTAGCTTAAGGATGGGGATATGTTCTGAGAAATGCGTCATTGGGCAGTTTCATTGTGTGGACATCGTAGGGTGTACTGACACAAACCTAGATGGTGTAGCCCACTATGCACCTAGGCTCTATGGTACTAATCTTATGGGACCACCATTGTATATGCCATCCATTGTTGACCAAAACATCATTATGCAGCACATGACTATTTCCACATCTGCTAAACATTCCAGAGCTTTCTTAGGGCTGGGGAGGGGTCACTTTAACTTCCTGGACCTCCCTTATTTTTCTCCTCTTTCTGCTTTTTTAATCTGTAAAATAAAGGATTTGGTTTATATTAGTGGTTTTCAAATGTTTTTCAGCTGTAGACACTTTTTTTGTTTCCTAAATAAAAGCTTATCTGGGTCCTCAGTATATTTATGGAAAAAAGCAGAGTTGTGGGGCTGGCCCCGTGGCCGAGTGGTTAAGTTCGCGCGCTCCGCTGCAGGCGGCCCAGTGTTTCCTTAGTTCGAATCCTGGGCGCGGACATGGCACTGCTCATCAGACCATGCTGAGGCAGCGTCCCACATGCCACAACTAGAAGAACCCACAACAAAGAATACACAACTATGTACCAGGGGGCTTTGGGAAGAAAAAGGAAAAAATAAAATCTTTAAAAAAAAAAAAAAAAAAAAAAAGCAGAGTTGTTCTGAAATTGCAAGGTCCAGGTTTATGTTGTCTGAGATGTCTTTGGCTTTGTGTTGAGGCTGCTGCTCTCAAATGATCCCTACACACCCTCCCAGGTCCAGGATTATGTGAACCTTCGAGCTGTCTAGATGTTTTATTTGAGCGTCCTCTTTAACAAATCTCTTTGTTATTCCACAGCTTGTTGTGTTAGTATCATCTGTGGAGAGACTGTTAATGTTCCCCATAGCCACTTTTTCTCTCCTTTCTGGCATACGTTGAAAGTGACTTGTGTCACTTCTAGGCTAGAACATTCAATTTCCAGAGTGAGACCACCCAGTGCTCTCTTCTGCTGTGATGATCATGGAAGCACAAGTTGAGAGGGAGCCTCCATCTGCCTGGGTCCCTGAGTCACGATATGAGCAAAGCTCCCAGTCACCCGGCATTGGACATATAATGTGACCAAGAAATAAACCTTTGTCGTTTTAAGCCATCGAGATTTTGTGATTGTTTGTTTATGCAGCACTTTTCTTTTCAGCTTGTCCTTACTGAGAGATCATCTTTTAGCACATCTGCTGAACTTAACTTACTTTTTAAGTGTCTTCTGGATCAAACTGAAGCGTGGCCAACTTGTCCTTAATTTGTGCTTAGGAAAGCAGCAGGCAGGCATCTACATCAGCCGTCCATGCAGGTCTTTGGACTAATAGATTCTTTGAATTGGAATACTTATGCTCAATAACGTTTGTTTTCATGTTAAAAAAAGTCTGAAGATATATTGTGTAGTGTTCCTTACTTTTCTTTATAAGAAAAAAGAAAGCTTTTACTTTAATGCCCTGTTGCTTTTTTAGGTAGTAGAATCTCAGTGGCTTGGGAGAAATGATGGGAGTAATGATTATCAGTTACCATAATAATGGCTGCTGTTGATTGAGTACTCATTCATTGACTTGTGAAATATTTATTGAGCATCTACTATGTGATAGACCCTGGAGATATAGAGGTGAACCATAGGTAGTTCCTCACTTGGAGCTTACATTCTAGTTGGGGGTCATGGATAAGTTCACTCTGTTCTATGAAGGACACCATTTATTGAGCATTTACTCTGTCCTAGGTGCTTTATATCCCTCATTTCATACTGCCTATAAAAGAAAGTGTCTTCTCCCCATTTATAGAAACTGAGGCTCATGGGATTTGATAAGCTCTGTGATGGCAAGAGCTTTTGCCTTTTGTTGTATCCCCAGTGCCTAGCAGACTGTTTGACACATAATACATGCTCAATAAATATTTGTTGAATGAATAGAAGAATGTACTCAAAGTTAATGCCGTGGCAGAGCCAGAATTTGAGCCCACATTTGCCTGACTCTCAAGGCTGCTAAATTGTTGCTGGACATAGTAGAAACAGTATGTGGCCCCGTGATTACAACGGAAGCAACAACTGAGCCCAACCAGACTCAATGCCAAAGGCACCAGGAAGAGCCAGGCTGCCTTTCTTTCAGGGCTGGGGCTGAGTCCTCTGCGTGATTTGCTGCTCTGCCTGAGCCAAGGAAGCTCGAGGCCACTACCTCACTGACTTAATTGCTGATATGATTGGTCACCCATCTTTTGGGCCAGTTCAACTTCTGCCCTAGCTGGATTCCTTTAGCACTTGGCTGGCCCGGTTTCCCAGAACTGCACCTCAATTTCTGCTTTTAACCTTTTGGGCATTCTTTCTTCACTTCTATCTTCCAGCTTTGTTACTTTGAAGTTCCAGGAAATCTCTAGTTGCTGGCATCTAGTGGAGCACTCAACAAAATTAAAAAACAAAGTGAGAGAGAGAGAGGGAAAGAAAGAAAGAAAGGCAGCCAGCACTTTCAGGAAGGAACTAAGTGATTCCTTTTTCTTGGAAGTCAATATTGAGATTGCGGCCCCAGTGGATGAGGAATACAAGTCAGGTCAGAGGGCATCTCTGGGATATACCTGTAGATGGAAGACCAGTGGCAATCTTCCTAAATGCCTTATACCAGCAGCTCTACTTTGCCATGGCTTGTTCATCAGATTCTACATTTTGCCCACTTAATTCTCTTGTATGTGTGCATGTGCGTGCGTGTGTGTGTGGGGGGTCTAATAGCATTCCTTCTCTTTTCCTGCCTTACAGCTTTCTGCTTCTAAAGGTAGTTGTCATTCCGTGATTTCAGAATATGAATGAATTGCAGGCAGCAAAGTGCATTCCCCGTAAATGTATTAAGAGCAAAGTATTAATTCAAGGCAACTTCTTAGTGGCTCAGAAAACAAGAGCTTAAGTGGGAATTGAGCAATGTGACTGTTCTTTAGGAATACTCTCAGATCCTTATACAAACCATGCAAGACATTCCACTAAAATGGTATGGCTAATTATAGCAAAAAAGAGCAGGGTTTTATATAAGACATTAAATCTAGTTGTGTACTGTCGTTACTTGTCCTTAGCAAATTTCTCTGAAACAAGGTGGGTGTGGTCAGGGTGGGAAGTTCATCCTCAGGTGATTGAAAGTGGATTTGGGAGCTAATCTGGGGCTGGAGAACTCCATTGTGAAGGTAGAAGGTTGAGCGGTTCTGTAAGATACAGAGTTGGGCTGGTACCACGATCTCTGGTTATTTTCTCAGTGACACTGGTGGGCACCAAACTCCTACCAAGATGGCTTTCTTGTACCTGTTTAAGGCAGGTTAACCTCACTGCCTTCCTTCCAGCTGACTCCAGACTAACTGTCATCGCCTGGAGGAGCAAGACTGTGGTTCAAAGGGCAGGATCCTAGTGGAGGCGTGTTGTTGATTCTTTCACGTTTGGCTCCCTGAAGAGGGCTTTTGATGTGTTTTCTTTTCTTCTGGCGATATGTGTTTTTTCTCTCCTTCCAGGTACAGTTCCCTGCTATCCCTTCTTTGTTTCCCATTTTGGCTCTTTAGCCATCCTGTTCCTGAAGCCTCTCCACTGGGGAAAGCAGGACATTGGGTAGTGAATGGGATGATAGCTTGGCATTCTTAGGGGTTTGTTGAAAATGGGTCCTGTTTGATGATGGGTAGATACAAAGGCAATTAAGTTTCAGTGACTGTTGTTCATCAGGCTTGTGAGCACGGAGCAATTAGCAGGGGTATACATGGGAAATTTTTACACAAGGGAAATCTGTCTTAGGCTGTTTTTTTAAGGCTAGGAGAGAATCATCTTTTCATATGCAGGCTTTGAGTACATTGACAGGCCACCTTGAATTCAACAACATGAATAGTTGCCTAGAATAACTTCAGAGCAGATTCTTTTGGATGTAGAGATGTGAGCCCTGACCTGCAAGTCAAAAGACCTAAGTTCCATTTCTGGCTTTGCCACTAGCTTTCTCCTTCTTTGGGGATCTCTCTTTCTTAATATGTATCAAAATCATCTGGCCCTTTTCCAGATCTAAAATGGTATTTTTTTACAACAGTTTTTCATGCAAAGTATCAACTAAGTACTTGTCATTTTATTAGCTATTTTATTGTAGAAAACAAGAATGGCGATGTGCTTTCATGATGGACTTTCTTAACAGAGTTAAGCCATTGTATTATATATTCATCATATGTGTGTGTACTTGCTTCATGCCAGCCCTCTGCTGGCTACAGGGGTTGTGACTGTCAACAGAGCAGGTGATTTTGAGGGGCTCAGGAGTTGTGGCCTCTTGTGGGGCACCAGACAAGCAAGCAGGCTGTCGTAATGGGTGCTTTTATGGGGAAGCACCCAGGCTATCATGTAGGACGTAGGAGATTGATGGATGAAGGATGAAGGCAGGCTTTTTGAGGAAGGTTACATCTAAGGTGAGGTGGAACAGTAGGTGGAATTAAATGGGGTGGGCTTGGTTCTGATGGTACAAATAACAGGGAATGGTCCAGGTTCAAAGGTGAGCAAGATAATGGGAGATTTGGGGTTTGGGGAGGTAAAAGTAGACCTGTGGAGCTGGAGATTAGCTAGGCTGGAGGTGGGGGATGGTAAGAGAGGCCAGAGAGAGTGATAGGCATGAAGACCCGTGAACCACTAAGGAGGTGAGGCTTAAGCTTAACCATCAAGGGGTTTCAGGTAGGGGAATAACACAACCAGAGACCCCGAATTTTCTTTATTCTTCTTTCATTCCGCTTTCATTGCAATAGCTATGTGATTTTTGTGCTGGTGGGAGTATGGGGTTTGTTGGTTCACAAATTGGCCCCCGTACACAGAATGCAAAAAGGAGGCAGACCACTCCACATTGGTAGGTGGCAGTTTAATAAACAAGGGAACTTACATATGAAGCTTGTCTTGGCAGCTGTAAGATGAGTAGTTCTCCGCACCTGCTCACCAGAATCTTCAAAGTTTATATAGAGGCCTTAACTGGGTTCAGTCATGTATTCAGGGCAGATGGTCTCAACAACACCTTACTCTCTCAAGGCTACATCCTTGAAGTGGCTCTGGCTATGGGAACAGTGGGCGGAACATATATTTCAAGGACAGGGGAGGGGGTGAGGAGCCTCAGATTGCCCAGGTCCAGCTCTTTGGTCAACCAACGGTCATGTCCTTTCGATGAACTTCCCCAAGAGGGTTTGAAATGGGGTGAGGGAGTGGAGGGACGACTTGCAAACCAATAGAAAGATTATGAATATGGCATTGGGAATCCTAGCAGTGTCTCTTCTTATTTCATTGACTAAACACAATTTATGCAGCCTTAAAAACTTTAAAAGACCATTTTCCAGGTGAAGATGCTCCTGAGAAAAGATCTGCAGTGGGACTCCACACTGCCGGTTGATTTTGAGAATCTCTCCAAATGTCACCTGGAGCCAAGTTCTTTCCAGTGAATTTTAAGCAGAGCACAGAGAGTATGGATCTTGTTTTAAAATCTTTGCAAATGTTTGTGGTCAATGAATGGAATGGAACTGACTTTGTTAGACCAATAGAGGGAGATACTAAGCACGTTCAAGAATTATCTCGTTTAATCTTCACAATAACTCTATGATCCAAGTGTTATTTATCATGGCGAGGTAATTAACATTTAGAGAAGTTAGGAAACTTGCCTAGGTGTCTTAGTCTAGCTTCTCCTAGAAGCAGACCTTGAGACAAGTATTCTAGTGCAGGTAATTATTTGGGGCATTCAGGGAACACCAATAGGTGAACAAATATATCAGACAGCGAGAAGAAGGCAGCCAATAGATGGGACATTATTTGGTAAGCTACTACAGTGGCAAATGGAGTTTAATCTCACAAGGAAACTCTGGAGATAGTGTATAACACCAGGCTTAGGATGATCTCACGTGAAGGGTGAGGGCGCAGGGGTATCTAACCACCAGCTCCTGTCCATTGTTTTTTTCTTTTATTTTTGAAAATTTATTTTTATTATTTTTGTTTTTTATTGTAGTGAAATATACATAACTTCAATTTACCATTTTAACCATTTTTAAGTGAACAGTTCTGTGACAATAAGTATATTCACAGTGTTGTACAACCATCACCGCTATCCATCTCCAGAATTTTTGCATCATCCCAAACTGAAACCTTGTTCCCACTGAGCAAAGACTTCCCATTCCCTCCTGCCCTCACACCGTGGCAACCACTATTCTGCTTTCTGTCTCTATGAATTTGACTATCTAGGTACCTCATATAAGCGGAATCACATAATATTTGTCCTTTTGTGTCTGGCTTAATTCACTTAGTGTAATATTTTCAAGGTTCATCCATGATGTGGCATGATTCAGAATTTCTTTTTTTTAAGGATGAATAATATTCTATTGTATTTATATACCACATTTTGTTTGTCCATTCATCCATTGACGGACATTTGGTTTGTTTCTACCTTTTGGCTATTGTGGGTAATGCTTCTATGAACATTGATGTATAAATATCTCTGTCGGTTGTTTTTGAGGGTGGTTAATTCCCTGTCACTTCCATCCTGCCCCATGTAAGTGCAGAGTAGTTTTCCAAGGTTCAAAATAAGCAGAGATGCTGATATTGGCAGTCCTTTGGGGCACTCTAAAATGTTCAAGTCAGAGGCACATTACTGGGACACTTATCTTCTGCTTACAAGGTCTTTACCCAAGGAAATGGAGAAGCTGGGATTTGAGTCTTGGACTCTTGACTCAAAGCATGTGCTTTTAACTGCTGGACATTGAGCTGCCTTTAATTACAAGTGTAATAGTACTGAGATATGAAGATAAATGAGACATGGTTATTGCCTTCAAGGGCCTATTAGGGTTGAATCATCTGCCTTGCAAAAAACTGAAGGGAAGACAGAGGCATCACTTGGTGCAATCTGGAACTCACAGAGCCATTGTATGGTGGAATCACAGGTAGCGGGTGCATGGATCCCCTTTGTCTTGACACCCTGTGATAGGGCATGCTTGGGCTAGGCATGACTGGACTCTCCATGGGGTTGTGCTCCAGGAACGGCACTCACACATGTGCTGACCATTGGAGTCATGAGTTACAGCCCCATCCATTGATGCTTCCTGGCATTCACTTGAGCTGTTTGCACACCTATATCATCTCAGCAGGATTTATCCTCCTTTGAGCCTTTTTGACGATTGCCTTCATCTTGATGTCCAAGCATCAGGAGCCCCTATTTATTAGCAAAAAAATTAGGGCTCAGGAATGAGAAAGAGAATGCATTTGGAGGCAGTTAAAATGGTTGGTTTTGTGTCCTTGTGTCTGAAAAGATATCATTTACAAGTGATTTGCATTTATCTACAGACCTAACATGAGATATTTTGTCCCTGAAAGGATGACATTACCTAGATTGGTGGCAAAAGGAGGAAAGAAATCAGAGGTAAATCACTGAAAAAATGCTGCCCTATATTTTAACCTGAATGTTAAATATTTGTTTTAGCATGGCAGCTGTGGTAGCTGGGTGTGGTAGTCAGATATTCCTAGGATGTGCTGAGATAACAACCTCCAAATCTCAGTGGCTTATTTCTCTCTCATGTGTTGTCTGTCTGTCCCACATTGTCTTTATTTGGGGACTCAGGCTGAAGGAGTGGTCCGTTTCTTGGATGGGCCATTCTCATGGTAGAGAAGAAAAAAGCAATGATTTGCACTTAAGATGGCTCTCATAACTTCTGTTTGGATATGGCATGTGTCACTTCAGCTCACATTGCATTCAGCAAAACAAGTCATATGGCCCAGCCTGATGTCAGTGGGGCAAGAAGGATTCTCCTCTTATGGGAGGGAGACAGGAGGGATGAGCCAACTAGAGAGGGACAGTGAATATTTTGAACAAATGCTGCAATTTACAGCACTGGCTGAAATTTTACTCTCATATGTAAATTACTTAGCCATCTTTTAAACCAGCTAATCTTTTTAGATCCATTGCAACCTGTTTAATATTGTATTCTTCTTGTATGCATAAGGAAGTAACATATTGTACTTAAGGGTCTAGTTCTCTTCCTGGGATCCATGTAAAACCACATACATAGCTAGTATTATTATTCCTAATAATTCAATCAATTTTACTATCTTTCAAGAACTGATCATAGAGATTGAAGGGAACATTAAGGCTCAGAATTTGAATGCCTTTCATAGTTACGTCACGTGTGAAATAACAGAGAACAAAGAATTAATTATTAACAACAGGATGGTCATCTTTTAAGAAAACAACACAATGTGTTTATATTTAATATTGATGATGATGAAGGTTGTTGTATTGAGTATTTATTAAGCTTCAGGCACTGTGCTAAGCACTTACGTTTTCTCTAATTTAATCATGACTCACCTTATTTTTGTGAAGTAGTCATTGTTACTTCTGAGGCCATTGTTACTGAAGTACTTACTGAAGCTCAGAGAGGTTTGTTAACTTGCTCAAGGTTAAACAGATAATAAATGTGAGATTCAGGACTCAAATCCAGAATATATTTAATCATTTAGCCAAGGTTTCTCAAAGGTGAATGAGAACCTTTTTAAAGAAAATAATTTCTTGTAACCCCAGGGTTGACTTAAATTATTGTTATTGTAATAATACTTCTAATTGTATAAACATAAAGCTGGTGAGGTTTTATTTATTTATTTTTTTAGCTCCTACACCTTTATAAAACCTAAATCAACTTAGAAATTAAGTATACTTCATATTGCTAATTCAAATAACATTAATTTAACTGCATTAACTAAATTGCTGCTTGTTACTGGAATATGATGCCAGCCATTCTGGGCAGGTTCCGTGGCAGTCAACTTGTCAGGCCTGCTGTGTGCTGGAGGATGGCTCAATTCTCCCACCATATTCGTAATAGTCAGCTTCTGTGAAACTTTGATTCGTGCTGAGGAATGTGACATTCCTTACCTTTCACCAGGTGAGAACACATCATTTAGATTCCCAAGTCCATCTTTGTTCCTTCCTCATCGACTCATGGTGATTCCTTAGGGTACAGCTTGTTGCTCAAACTCAGGGGCATGGCTACTGTGATGATCAAGAATATCTTTACAGGGGCTGGCCCGGTGGCGCAGCGGTTAAGTGTGCACGTTCTGCTTTGGCGTCCCGGGCTTCGCCAGTTTGGATCCCGGGTGCAGACATGGCACCGCTTGGCAAGCCATGCTCTGGTAGGCCTCCCACATATAATGTAGAGGAAGATGGGCACGGATGTTAGCTCAGGGCCAGCCTTCCTCAGCACAAAGAGGAGGACTGGTGGCAGATGTTAGCTCAGGGCCAATCTTCCTCAGCAAAAAGAGGAGGATTTGCAGCAGATGTTAGCTCAGGGCTAATCTTCCTTAAAAAAAAAAAAAAAAAAAAGAGTATCTTTACATTATTTGTTTTCAGATTATTGAAATAAAAACAACCTTGAGTTCTCATGAGATTTGTAAGTTCTTCAATATACTTGACAATGGATTTGCTCCTTCCTTCTCAGTTCTTGCCCAGGTTAAAAAACTGGATTTTCTCTCTCTCTGGTACTACTGTGTCTTTCTTTCACAGGACTCTCTCTTCTGAGATCACATCCTAACACTCCCAGGAAACCTCTCATCTGTTTCCCCTTTTCACAATAAGTAGAGTTGTTCAAGTAAACCTGAATAAAGGGGCTAAGGCTCCCTTTTGAAATGGAGGGATTTGGGTCTTTGGAAGATCGGAAACCATATGACAGATTTCTTCTCTAGAAATATTTGTTGACATATTCTATAGAGGTAATCAAAAATAGATTTGAACCATGTCCCATAATTTCCCTTTTAATGTATTTTTGTGTTAGATAAGCTTAACCTTATCCGTGCACTGAGAGATTTAACTCACTTACTCGATAACTTAATGCAGTTATTGACTCTCATTCACTGTAATTCCAGTTTACAGGGAAGTTTCTGAGTCCCTTTCAGCACCCTGAACTTGGCCCTTGCTGAAGGCTCATGCGGCTCCTCCATAGAGATCAGTCATATTTTTGAGAGACCTCAGAGTTAGGATATAACGTTTATTTTTCTCTTCTTTCTAGAATATATAGATGAGTACCTGCCTCTGAAATTTGCACATTTAAGCCATTTCCCATGCCTTGCTATTGATTGTTGTCTTTTTTTAAATATCTTACAGTCTTTGCTAAAATTTTTCCTTGTGTATGTGATTATGTGTATATTCTTTTCTAGTAAAGGGCTATTTAGACATAATTCTTATGTGTTGATTTTAAATGTAGAAAAATTTTATATGATTGGATTTTTAGGGGCAAAGGGGTAGACTTGTTTATCTTCTACTTTTCTATCATTTTCTCTGAAACATCTGTTAGTTGACAGATTGAGGATTTTTTAGTGTAAGACCCAATAATTCCTGAATATTTTTTTTGTAAGTACACTATAGCTAAAGCTTTACCAATTGACATTTTATGTTTGCAGATTAAAGGAAATGCACAGATGTTTTAAAAACGAATCTGAAAACCTTATTTATCTCTTCAGTGCAACCAGCTTAATTTGTTACATTTATGAAACTTTATGAGGCAATGAATAATGTTATAATCAGCATATTATATTAACTGTAATTGTTTTTTAATTTGATTTAGCATCTCAAATTATTTTTTTATTTTTACTGTTTCTTGTTTGAGGTTTTGCTATATTTTTAACTTGTGAATTTAGCTGTGTACTAGATAGTGGTCTGTTCCTTTAACAAAGTTTCTAGGTGTTTCAGATTTTAAATTTAATACTTTAGAGGGGCAGCCCCGTGGCTGAGTGGTGAAGTTTGTGTGTTCCGCTTCTGCAGCCCGGGGTTTTGCCTGTTCGGATCCTGGGCTCAGACCTAGCACTGCTCATCAAGCCATGCTGAGGTGGCGTCCCACATAGCAGAACTAGAAGGACCTACAGCTAGAATATACAGCCATCTACTTGGGGGGCTTTGGGGAGAAGAAAAAAAAAGAGGAAGATTGGCAACAGATGTTAGCTCAGGTGCCAATCTTAAAAAACATCTGTTGCCAATCTTCTTTTTTTTTTTTTTTCTGCTTTTTCTCCCCAAATCCCCCCAGTATATAGTTGTATATTTTAGTTGTGGGTCTTTCTACTTGTGGCATGTGGGACGCCGCCTCAACGTGGCCTGACCAGCGGTTCCATGTCCGCACCCAGGATCCGAACCAGTGAAACCCTGGGAAGTAGAGTGCGCAGACTTAACCACTTGGCTATGGGGCCAGCCCCAGGGCCAATCTTTAAGAAAAAATATTTAATCCTTTAGAATGAATTGATAGAGTTTGAAATTAAAACAACAGAAGTGGTTAATGGAAAGTGCAGTTAATTAATACTTGGGCATACAGAGTCCTTACCTTGTCGTACAGAATATAGTCAGCCTCTTCTTTTAAGCACCTTACCATAAAATATAGCCAAGGCAGCTGAACATGTAATCATGCTAAATCTGCACATGGAAAACAGTAATTATACAACGAGTTTGAGGAACTAGAGGAGAGAGTAGTGATGTGTGCATGAATGTGGTTGAGTTGCAGAGAGCTGCTTGGAGAGTGATGGGAAAGCATTTTTGAAAATCTCTGCTATGTCAAGCTGGACTTTTTTTTCCTGATTCATATCATTGTGGCATTTAAAGATGAAATGGCTCATTATTGGGACTTTCAATGCCTACAGATGCATAATATTGTAGCCTGCAAAAGATGGGAAAGTGTCCATTTTTCTTTCCAGTTTTAAAAAATGGTTGCTGTCTTGAGCATTTTGAATAGTAGCCTGAGTTTGACTTGGGAGCATCTGACAAGACAGGCTTAGTGGGCTGAGAGAATTCTAAGACAGCTTTGAGGTTCTGTTCTCATAGCCTTAGACTGATCAAAGTTGGCTTTTTTTTTTTTAAGATTGGCTCTAAGCTAACATCTGTTGCCGATCTTCCTCTTTTTTTCCTTCTCCCCAAAGCCCCCCAGTGCATGGCTGTATATTCTAGCTGTAGGTCCTTCTAGTTCTGCTACGTGGGACGCCGCTTCAGCATGGCTTGATGAGCAGTGCTAGGTCCGTGCCCAGCATCCAAACTGGTGAAACCCTGGGCCGCCAAAGCAGAGCGTGAACTTAACCACTCAGCCATTCAGCCAGCCCCCAAAAGTTAGCTTTTATTGAGCATTAGCTGTGTGCTGGACATTGTGCTAATCTCTTTGCTTCTATCTTATTTAATCTTTCTCAGATCATTATGAAAAGGGCTGCTATTATACCCATTTTACAGCTGAGAAAAGTGAGGATTGGAGAAGTCAGGTGATTTTCTTAAGGCTACACATCAAGAAATTAGAGATATGACTCCAAACAGATCTGATTTTTAAGGTCCCCTCTTTCCTTTTTTAAAACACTATATCTAATCTCTCTGGCTACAGTTACAAAACTGTTGCATTAACTGCCATGGAAATGATTTCAATGATATGGTGAAAATGTCATAACATTAAATATATTCATTCAAATATTCAACAACTGCTTTGCGTTATCTCCCTTGTATCCTTAGATCTGGGCAAGAAGAGCCCCTGCACACGGCCTCAGGCTTTAGAGGGCCCACTCTGGCCTCATCTGACTCCACCTTCCCCAGGGGGGAGAAGTCTGTGGGGCCAAGTGGAGGTGCCCACCTGGAGCCTGTGCCCTACATTCTAGGGTCCACTCTGGGTACCCACAGGCCTGGGACCTCCCTGCCTAAATGACCCTGAATTGTCTTCCAGGGTCTGCTTGGGCTTCTTTGCCAGGTCTATCCTCCTGAGGACAAATCATGCTACCAGTGTATACACCGTTAGGCCTAGAGTTGCTGAGGGGCAGCTATTTGTGAAAGTATAGACAAGGTGTCAGCAAACTACCGCCTGTGGGCCAAATGCAATGAACACCTGTTTTTGTAAATAAAGTTTTATTGGAACACAGCCACACTCATTTGGTTACAAATTGTCTAGGCTGCTTTCGTGCTGAAATGGCAGAATTGAGTAGTGGTGAAAGAGACTGAATGGCTCACAAAGCCTAAAATATTTACTATCTGATTTTTATAGAAAAAGTTTCCTGGCCCCTAGTGTAGACAGAACTAGCCTAGTGTGCGGTCTGCAGAGTTCAGGTGTGTGAGGCCCCTGGGGTTTGGTTGAGTCAGGGCTGGGGAGACAAGGAGGTTGGCTGGGGGCAGACCTGCCTCTTGCCACCATGTTTTGGCCAGACCTCCAAAAAGTCTAAGAATTCTAAGTTTAAAATTCAAATCTCGGGGCAGCTGATGGTGTAGCGGTTAAGTTTACACACTTGGATTCAGTGACTTGGGGTTCACAGCTGGGTCCTGGGTGTGGACCTACACACTGCTTGTCAAGCCATGCTGTGGCAGGCATCCCACATATAAAATAGAGGAAGATGGGCATGGATGTTAGCTCAGGGCCAATCTTCCTCAGCAAAAAGACTAGCTCAGGGCTAGTCTTCCAAAAAAAAAATAGTTCAAATCTCACCTTCCACATGTTTATATTTGTCAAAGTAGGAAGATAGAATGTATTTTATCTATCATTTGTTAGCTGGATTTATAACTGTAAAATATGTAGACATATGGTACTTGGGCCTCCATTTGTACTCTTGTTCGGGGCCCCACAAATGTTAGAATGAATGTTAAACCCTACAGTGTAAGGGCTTAAAGTAGGAGGGAAGAGAGACCCCAAAAGGTAGTATGGAATTATAAAGTGTAGAAGAGCTTTTGGGTCATATATACGGATTATTCAAAAACCTTTCTTCAAGTTTCATTTGTCCAAATTAAAGCAAGAATGCTTGAACCTACCTGCCAGCTTAGCTAGAGCTTCCAGATCTTTCCATTAGGGCTTCCCCCACCTCTCTCCACCTCTCCCTGTCTCCTCCCTTGACCTCCTACCCCAGAATTATACTGTCCCAAGGTGAGCTAGATATGGATACAAATCTCACACCCAAACCCAGAGATGGGTTCTGTCCAACTATTCTGCCACATGATTGCATCTTTGTGCCACAAGGTGTTGCTGTTGGGGCTGGTCTCCCTCAGAATGAAAGATGCTACATGTGCACCCTATGGTCCCCAGTCTATGGTCCTGCAAGGGAAGGCCAATCCAGTCTCCCAGTGGCCAAGCTCAGCCACTGGTGTGCCATGTGTGGTGTAGCAGGTGTCCTTGGTGCCCCACTCACATCTCAGCACTGATGGTCTGTATTGGAACATGAGGGCTTTTTCTTGGCCTCCATGTAGTGCAGGCTGGAAGTGCCAGGGGAGCAGCCCTCAGCCAGTGATGAGTGGGTCCCTTGCCCTTATGGAGATGTAGCTATGAGGCAGGTTCTACACTGTCTCTCAGAGCTTCTTCAGCAGGCCCGTGCCCAGTTGCCCACAGCAGAAACCTCAGAAATGCACCCTATACTAACTTCCTTCACATCCTTGTCTTAGTGCCACATTTTCCCCTCAGTACTTCCTGGGATTACCTAAATGAACCACCTGCACCCCAAATCCTTGACTCATTGTCTGCTTGTGGGGAACCCTGCCTAGGACACATGGATCTCCTGATGGGTTCTCACCGTGTGCACAGCATTGTGCTCCACACAGCATGCCGATGTCTTCAGGAGCTTCCCACCCCACCCTCGTGCTTTGTCCATACAGATTTCTCCATGGCTCCTGGGTCACTTGTCTTGAGTCCCAGTCACCAGTCTGGACTCCCTCTTATCTTGAAATAATTACTTTATTTCTGGGAACTCTAGCTTGTTTGTAACCATATTTCTCTTCCCACAGATCTCACTTACTCTGAATCCTGGGCATCGTGACTGGGGTATCAGTGACTTTCCTTCCTGAAGGCTCCAGAATCCTTTGTGCATATCGATTCCTATCCTTCATGGTTTCCTATTTTGCAAACCAAGGATCTGAGGAGGGGCAGCCTTGATTGGGTTAGAAAAGGTTTTCTTCCAACTTCACTAGAGGACCCAGGCTACCTGGTCACCCTATTGAACCTAAACAAGACAGCCACTCAGATGACCCTTGCAGGGCAGATAAAATCAGCATCCCTTATTAAAAAAAAACATACCGTGTCTTTTATACCATGAAAAAAAGCATTCTTTGAGGGAGCGTAGCCGAGATGCCTGAGTTGGATGGGACAGACCTTGTAGAGGGTATGCTATTGGATGCTGTGATCTAAACGATGAATAGGAATTAGCCCTGCAAAGAGAACAGCATGTGTGAAGGCTCTGAGACAGGAAGGGACTGGATGCATTTGAGCGACAGAAAGAAGACCCAGGCAGAGTCAGTGAAGAGAGCGGCAAGAGCGAAGGTTGGAACTGTTGGCAATGGCCCCATCCTGTAGGGCCTCAGGCCATAGGAAGGGTTTTGGTTTTTGACCAAAGAGCACTGGGAAGCTTTGAAGGGTTTTAAGTGGGTAAGAGGAGATATTTTGTGATTAGAATTGTACCTGGAAATAGCTTGGCTAATATGTGAGAAATAGAGTGGAGGAGGATTAGAAAGGAGGAGATGCTTTAGGAGGGTGTGAGACAGCTTAAGCAAGGCATGTTGAGATTAAAGGGTGGTGATAGTAGAAGTGCAAACAAGGGAACAGATCGAGAGAGATTTTGGAGGTAGAACTGATAGAATTTGGTAATGAACTTGAAGTAGGTGGTGAAGGAGAATGAATTCTTATTTAAGATCTTTTATGTGGGTAGAAGTAGTAAAATTTAAATGCCTGTAGGGGCAAGCGTGAAAAGAGGGAGTCAGACTGAATACAAGGGAATAGAGAGTGGAGGGGACGGTGGTAAACTGGAGGGTGCCTGCCCTCTCTTGAAGGGGCAGCTCTTGGTTGCCTCTAACAGATTGTTGTCATACACGAAAGTAGGCTTGACATTGTCAGATTTTTAGATTTTTCAGGAAAAGCCAGAATCTGGATTTTAATGTGAAATGTCTGTATTTCTCTATATTGGCAACTAGATCAAAATTCTAAAGAACTCTGTGCTAGCTGTATGCAACACGTCTGCAGGCGGCCTCTGGCTCCTGGGTAGCCACTTCTTGCTTGAGATCCATTCTACACCATGTCTTCCTCTAGAGAGGTTTTTGGAATTAACTGTAGTCTGTGACATAAAATTTTTAAAAAGTTAGGGATGCCAATAAGAAAAAAAAAGGGATATGTAAAGTTGGGTTAAATCTTGGGAGATATGATGATCTCAGCTCACACCGTCTGTCAGCAGGGCTCAGGTGATGGGCTGAGGCTGGGATCTGTGGAAATAAACTTAACCTAATTTAGAGCAGATAGCAGGAAGTGCTTGTCTTAAAATAGACTATTCCAGACCATGATAGCCTGAGATACTTAAGGTAGACAGGAATCAAGGCTCTCCCCACCTTTTTCCCCCCTGAGCTTACAGTTCAAGAGTCCTTAAACCTTTTAAGACAGTGAGTGGATGAGTGTATATTTTATTTATGATTCCATATGCAGTTAGAGAAAGTATTCTTATAGGCTCATAAAACCATCTTTGATTTTATTTTGTGTTTGAGCCTTAAATGGAACTTACCGTTGGACTTCGAATTTTATTCGTGAGGTGCTTTTAAAGTGAAAGGTGTTGTGCAATTAATTTGTTTGGTGTCACATTCAGCAACATTTGTCTTTTTCTATGTGCGGTTTGATCTAATTAATAATTTATCCTTCTTAGGATTGTGCATCACAAATATATAAGAAAGAAGATTTTTGAAGAGTTTACAAGAAAGCTCAATGATTGAGCCTATCTTGACTTCATAATAATATTTAAAACAATAAGATCTTTTTTTCAATTTAATTATATTACTGAGGTCATATTGGCTTGTAACATTGTGTAATTCCAGGTATACATTATTATATGTCAGTTTCTCTATAGACTGCATCATACTCACCATCAATAGTCTAGTTTTTATCTGTCACCATACATATGGTACCCACTTCTCCCTCCCCTCCACTGCCTTCCTCTCTGGTAACCACTAATCTGTTCTCCTTATACATGTGTTTGTTTATCTTCCACATATGAGTGAAATCATACGGTGTTTGTCTTTCTCTGTCTGGCTTATTTCACTTAGCATAATACCCTCAAGGTCCATCCATGTTGTTGCAAATGGCATAATTTTGTCTTTTTTATGGCCGAGTAGTATTCCATTCCACATCTTCTTTATCCATTCATCTGTTGATGGGCGCTTGGGTTGCTTCCATGTCTTGGCTATTGTGAATAATGCTGCAATTATTTTCCTTGAATTGTTGATTTCAAGTTCTTTAGATAAATACCCAGTAGTGGGATAGCTGGATCATATGGTATTTCTATTTTTAAGCTTTTGAGAAATCTCCATCTTGTTTTCCATAGCGGCTGCACCAGTTTGCATTCCCACCAGCAGTGTATGAGGGTTCCCTTTTCTCCACTTCCTCTCTAACATTTGTTATTTTTTTGTCTTTAAAACAGTAAGATCTTAACTGCTTCCTTATTTCTTATAATGCATTTATAGGTGGATGGAAAAGCTTAGAAATGGTTTTCTTAAAGTCAGTAATGAGAAATAGAAGACATTATTGTATTATTGATTGCTGAATAAAGTTGATCTTTTTGCTCTTTCTCAGGGATTCATTTTATAGAACTTAAAAAAAAAATCAGGATAGACGAGAATTAGGAGATGACAACCAAAAAAAGCGTGAGTGTCAAAACAAGCACCCAAAAATATATCAGGAGACTTAAACACAGCTGGGGGTGGTGGGGGGAGGGTTGTGAATGACTCAGTAGAACAAGTAGGAATCATGAGACTTAGGAGGACGTGACAGCCACGGGAACTCGCCTTTGGTTTACCTTATCAACTGGGCCTTTACCTACCTCATCTGTGAAATCGACATCACTCAATGTGCTGTAGCTTTGAGGGCGAATTTGTTCTGGGAAACCATCCCTGCTCTTTGTAAACTTGATGGAAGAGACTAATTCCCAAATAAAGTGTTGGGCTTATGTTGCTAATTAAAATTTACTGTTAAGAAGCAGATGTATAGTGGTGGAGAAATTATTCTGTTACCATTTCAGTGTTCTCTGAAGTTCCTATTTGCTTTGATAAGTTCTGTGGAATTGTACATAATACCTCTTGCCTGCAGTGATCTTGGAGTAAGCAACATCAACCTATTTCCTCACTTCTCTGATACACAGACTGCTGATGACTGACTTGTGTTCCTTTTGACACTCTGGCTTCTTTATTGAGTTGAAAAATAAATACAGAATTATATTTATTTCTTGACCTAGTAGGGTCAAAACTCCAACCACTTATTATTTTGATCTTCTGTATTTCCCTCTTGGAGGTCAAGTCTGATTCTTCTGGGTCAATTTTGTGTCCCTGCCCGTAAAGGAGTGCCTTGTTCCTGTAACCATCTTCCCCTCAAACTGTTAGATCTGAGATGAAAACAGCTGAGAAAGTCTGTTTTCATGGGTGAACTTCGCATAGATAGAGCTGTGTCTGTCTTGACCACTGCTTTGTCCTCAGCATTCAGCACTGGGAATTAAGCTAATGCTTAAAAAAATTTATTACATGAATAAATCTGAATTTTCAGTGAAACATTTTCAGGTATTCTGAAAGGAAATGGGTTCTCTTGCCCAATAAATTTGGGAGAAGCTAATTTATATACTCAGTTTTGGAATAGTCACAATACACATTGATGTCCTAAAGTCTCTGATACATCTTGATGTAAAATCAAAACCCTGTTAGCCTTGTTTATCTGAACAGTTGCCAAACTGTTGAAGAAGCATTGGCTTAAAGCAGAGCTGGTGTAGCACAATGTTGGTACTTAATAAATACTTGTTAACGTGTATTTACTGAATATGCAGGGCTGTGATCCGAAATTGGGTAATTCAGGGGTTTTTAGTAGCCTCAGGAGAAGATGATGGCTTTCAGGATATGTTGAGAGTAAAGAGTAGAGGCTCTGGAGGGAAAATAGCCAAGGGTAAGGGTGTGAGAGTAAATTGTTTCAACATTTCTGGGGCCAGGGGGTCGGGCAGATTTTAATAGTTGGTATCAAGAGCATTTAAATTTTCGTCGCATAATTCTACTTCTGGAACTTTATCCCAGGGAAGTAATAAGAGATGTATACAAAGCTTTATCAATCAGAATATTAATTATGATATTTCCATTTTAAAAAGAAATAACTTGTGTTCCATACTAGGTAATTGGTTGAATAAATGACTAGGTAACCATTCAATGAAACATGGACTATTTCAGTTCTTTTTCTCTGTAACAACGACAACCCCAAACTCCAAACTCAGGAGACTTTAAACAATAATTTATTATTTCCCATCACTCTGTGGGTTGATAGTGTGGGCTGTCACTCATGCAGCTGATCTCAGATGGCAGCTGGGCTGGGATAGAAGGTCCAAGATGGCTTATCTTACCAGTCTGGTTATCTTGGTGCTGGCTGTTGGCTGGGATACTTTGGTTCTCCTTCTCATGGCCTCTCTCTCCATGTGGTGTCTCATCTTCCAGGGTCTTTCTGTATGGCTTCTCTTTCCAATAGAGTAGCTTGGACCTACATCTCTGGGTTTTAAGAGAACAAAAACAGAAGCTGCCATGCCTCGTTAGGGCTGGGCCCAGAGCTGGAACAGTGTCACTTCTGCATCTTCTGGTCAAAGCTGTCACAAGGCCAGCCCAGATCCAAGTAGAAAGGATGTAAATCCATTTCTTGATGGAAGGGGAGACAAATGTGTACAGAAAGGGAAGGAATTTTGGTGGCCATCTTTGGAGACTCATGCTGGCCATTAAAAATCATACTGTATAGAAATATTTTATGGCATTAATGTTAAGTGGAGAAAGGAGGTGATGTTAAGAATAAAGCCACTGAAAAAAAAGGAGAGTACAGGACTTTATATAGAATATAATACTAATTTTGTCTAAAATAAATACATATAAAATTATGCGTATACACACACACACTTAAAAGGAATTGGAAACAACAGCATCAGCTTGTTAACAGGTTGTCCATGGGTGGTAGAATTGAGAGTGTTTTCATTTTCTTCTATACACATATCTGTATTTTTAAAATTTTCTACAATCATCTATTAGTTGTTTTAACAATTAAGAAAACTGATCATTTATTAGGCCAATTAGAAAGTCTTGACAGATTAGAAGACATATGTGTTATATTCTATGATCTCAGTGCCATAAAATTAGAACTATAAAGTTTTAACCAAAAACTTCTATTCACCTTGAGATTAAAGTATATATTTTTTAATAATTCCTTCAAAATAAAAATAGCAAGCTATTTACAAATGATAAGAGTTCTATACATACAATCTTAAAGTATGCAACCAATGTGTATAGTCTTACATGCATTCATCTGATAATATGATTGAAGATAAATGAATATTTAATACAAAAAGGCAAAATTAACTAAACGCAAAAGAAGTACAAATTATTGTTAAGGATAACGAGATACTGATAAAATGGGAAGACAGAATGGAGTAGAATATACCAATAAAACCAAGAGCTATATAGTTAAAACACTAAAAAAAAATAGACAAACACTTTTCATTTTGTCGTTGAGAAAAACAGAAAAGTACAAGCAGCATTAGGAATATATGGAGATGAAACTGGAGGTTTTAGAAAAATTTTAAGGAAAAGTTGTACAAAGCAATATCAGTGCTGACAATTTAGCTGGAATGGACTGTTTCTGAAGAAACATTTTTATTATTACTGACACAAAATAGGTGACAAACCTGAGTAGATCAGTAAACATAGTAAAAAATGAAAAGATAACCAACAACTAAGCCCATTCAGTTGTATGGATGTGTTCTACCAAACATTTCAGGAATAGAGAAGTCTCATGTGATGCGAACTGTTCTAGAACATACCAAAAAATGGAAAGCTTCTCAGTCCATTCTGTGACACTAGCATGAAACTGATACTAAACCTAGAAAAGGAGAACCAAAGGGCCATTGTCGGCATGTATTGCTCTTTAAATCTGGAAACATTATTTCAAACAAATTAATATGTTTATGTGTGTCTTTGTTATGTGTATGTTGCATGTATGTGGGTTTCCAAAAGGAACAAATCCACTTTTTGTTTGTTGGTTGTTGCAATTCTCCCAAGCCTTGGGCAGCTGGGCTGGTAAAATCACTGGAGATTAAATCTGTGTGGCTGTGAATTTTATTGCATTTGGATTAGGATCTCCAACCCTGCTGCAGACCTAAGAAATGTCTGCCTTCAGACACCAGAGAAGACAGGGAGAACAAATTAGATGTCATCACTTCTTTTAGGAAGAGAATTCTCTTAAGTAGTGGCCCAACTAGGACCTAGATTCCTAGATTCTAAGCACAGCAAATATAACAAATTCGTTTAACTGTTGGAATTGTAGAAGGAAAAGAAAAGTATTTTATTAAGTTAATAGCAATAAACACCTACATTAAGAAAAAAGAAAAATCTCAAGTAAACAACCTAACTTTACATCTCAAGGAACTAGGAAAAGAAGAACAAACTATTAGTAGAAGGCAAAAAGTAACAAAGATCAAAGCAGAAATAAATGAAATATAGACTAAAAAGATAATAGAGGGGGCCGGCCCAGTGGCATAGTGATTAAGTTCGCATGTTCTGCTTCTTGGCAGCCCGGGGTTCTCTGGTTCGGATCCTGGGTACGGATGTGGCACTGCTTGGCAAAGCCATGCTGTGGTAGGCGTCCCACATATAAACTAGAGGAAGATGGACATGGATGTTAGCTCAGGGCCAGTCTTCCTCAGCAAAAAGAGGAGGATTGGCAGCAGTTAGCTCAGGGCTAATCTTCCTCAAAAAAAAAAAAAAAGGATAATAGAAAAATCTTTATTATAGAAAATTTAGAACATGCAAATAAACAAAGGGAAGAAAATGAAAGCCACTTGGAATCCCACTGCTATTAACATTTTGATCTGTGTCGTTCTGATCTTCTCTGTAAGTTAGTGTGTATCTATGTATGTGAGTTTTACAAAAGTGTAAGTAAACCATGAAAACGTTTTGTAGTTTCTCCCCTCCCCCCACTACTAGTATGTCATGAACATGTTTCTATCTCATTAAATATTCATGTACCTGTAAAGATCACATTATTTCACTGTCTGCTTCATCATTTATGTAACTGAATTCCTATTGTTGGAAATAGGAAATTTTTTTTTGTGGAACAGGTTATTCATGCAAAAATCTTAGATACAAAATTATTTTTGTATATTTTTAAGTAAGACAAATTAAGCTCTGAGCAACATAATCATTTGAAACTAAGTTCCTTAGGGACAGGTGTATAATTCTTTGTAGGGACTTTTTAGGGAAAGGGAAGCCTTTATGGAAAATATTCCTCCATACTATATATGAAGACTCTTTAGGGTATAAATGACAGATCCCCCAACTAGAATTGAATGTAGCCAAAAAGGAAACTTATGGGCAAGGTATCAGTTATCTGTTGCCCTAGTAATGCTGCAAAACAACCAGCCACAGAGCATCAGTGACATACTAAGAAGGATTTATTTAGTCCACAAGTGTATGGGGCTTATTGAATCTCAGCTGGACTTGCTCATGCATCTGTGGTCAGCTGCTGGTTGGCTAGGCAGCTCTGCTAATCTTGGCTGGGCCTGCTCAAATGCCTTGGGGTGAGTTGGCTATTGGCTTGGACACCTTGACTGTATTTTATGTTTTTCATCTTCCAGCAGGCTAGACTGGGCATGTTCTAATTGCCATGCAGAGGAAAACACACAAGGGAGTATACACACAAGTGTTATTTTAGGCCTTGGCTTACTTCACATTTGCTATCACCTTATTGGCCAAAGCAAGTCACATGACTGAATCCAGAGTGGGATTGGGAGGGCACTGCCAAGGAAACCTACACAAGAAGAGGTAAAGAATTGGGACCATTAATGCAGTCAGTCTACCTGGTATATGTAACTAAAATAGCATGGGGATAGATGTAGCTTTAGTGACTGTTGGATCCAAGTAACATCACCTGGTTTGAAGTTTGGCTCTGCTTTCCTGTGTATTAGCTTCATTCTCAGGGAAGCCCTTTCCATATGGTGGTACTCAGAAGCTCCATGTTGAAAGCAAGTAATTCTAGCTGAAAAAGCTTATCTAGCCCAATTGTTCCAACTAAAGTCATAGTATGGAGGCTTTTTGGACCAGTATGGGTCACATGCTCATCCCTAAACCAGCTGTCATGTCTGGGAGCTGGAATATGATGATTGGCCAGGCCTAGGTCATTTTGTCACCCCTGGCACCCTCTAGGATGGAGCAAAGGAGTCAGCCTTACCTAAACTTAATGAACTGTGCGTAGAGTTGGGAACAATTTCTCTAAGGAAAATAGAATATTACCAGAAAGTGGGGTGGGAGGGGCAGAAAATGAATGAGAGGCAGGTAAAAATAAAAGATGCCCTGTATAATGCTATTATAATGTACTTATCTCATTGATACTACCAACAAAAACTAGGTATTGACTATTCTGTGCTAGGCACTAAAGTGAATGTTTTAAAAACATCATCTTATTTCTCATAATACTATGAGTTAGGTGATATTACCCATGTTTTATCAGTTGGGGAAAGGAAGCTCATAACAGTTAAATAATTTGCCTAAGGTCACTCAGCTAGTCAGTATTAGAGTGGAGAGTTGAACCTCGGTTTGCCCTTTTTCACAATCTATGGTCTTAGTGTCTAAAAGCAGAAAAAAGGGAATGTATACTAAACTAAGAGGAAGAGCAGGAAGCCATGATGAACCCTATTGAGGCCATTTGAGTCCTAACACTGAAGGAATAATCACTACCCTGCAGCCCTGGCTACATAAAAGCTGCACCAAAGTACTTGAGTAGCCATGACAGGGAGCTTCTACTACTTTTCTCTAGGGGTTATGGGACCAGGAGCTCTAACATGGTGTACTGTTCCCCTGTGCCATTTCTGTATAGATGTGGAGTGGTTAGTATGAATATTTAGGTCAACCAAAATGGGAAAGAAGTCCCAAAACGCCAGTCTGAAAGATGTGTGTGAAAGGGGAAAGAGACAGGACTGCCATTTTCTCTAGTGATAGCATTTAGGATCCGGCTGTATGTATAGGAGTTTCATTGGTTGAGTCACTTCTTTTTCTTCTAGCTCTGAGATGACCAATAGATTCCAACTCATGTGTCAGTGCCAGTTGATTGGTGATAAACCATCTAGACGGTTGTGTTGAGAGGAGTTCTGAACTTAGTGGAAAAGAGGACTGTGTTGGATTACTGATGTCTGTAATGGGTACAGGAGGGGGAGGTTACTAATCAGCAGGCTTGATTATTATTTGACATCCTAGGAAGCAGCAGCTTCTTAGAGTCACTGTCAAGTCACTTGTGTTTGGGGGTCATGCCCCTAGGATGGTGTATTTTATAGTTAAGCTCTCTCTGATGAGGAATTCTATGGTGAATTTTCTGGAGGTCCCAACTGTCACTTAGCACAAACCGAAATGCAAAGCTTCATTTTCCTAAGGAAAAAGGAGCTGCTTTTTTGCTCTGAGAATTTTTCACTTTGCTTGGGAACAGGGTGGGGGGAATTTACAAGATGTTCACATGTAGTAAGTAAAGTTTAGAGTCACTTTTCTTCTTAAATGAACATGGGTGTGACTATCTATCCATCTATTTATCTGTCTTTATCTATCTATCTACTTATCTGTCTATCTATCTACATCTATCTATCTATCTATCTGTTTATCTATATCTATCTATCTGTCTGTCTATCTATCTATCTATCTATCTATATTGTTCATCTATCATTATCATCATCAATCTATCATCTATCTACCTATATATTTTAAAGACTATAATGCAGTTATAGTCCAGGTTCTAAAGAAGTTTGTTTTAATTATGTTTTTTCTTATTTTTCAGATCTCTGATTGGTCTCATTTTCTGGTACAGACTGTGAAAAGAATGCGGTGAAAATTCTGGCCAACGGTGGAAATACCAGCTTAATCCCCAACTTAGCATAGCATTCTTTCTCTTCAGTAGCACCTCGTAATAGAAGAAAAATGTATGGAAGTGCAAGAACAATCACCAATCTGGAAGGTAGCCCTTCCAGATCTCCTCGTTTGCCAAGATCTCCTCGTTTGGGCCACCGAAGAACGAGTAGTGGGGGAGGTGGAGGAACAGGCAAGACTCTGTCCATGGAGAATATCCAGTCCCTAAATGCAGCTTATGCTACGTCTGGACCCATGTATCTGAGTGATCATGAAGGAGTGGCTTCTACAACTTACCCAAAGGGCACTATGACTCTGGGAAGGGCCACAAATCGAGCTGTATATGGAGGTCGAGTCACAGCCATGGGGAGTAGTCCCAATATTGCTTCTGCTGGACTTTCCCACACAGATGTCCTTTCATACACAGATCAACATGGTGGTCTGACCAGTTCATCCCATCATCACCACCACCAGGTTCCCTCCATGTTGAGGCAGGTAAGGGATAGCACAATGTTAGACCTTCAAGCCCAGCTCAAGGAACTTCAGAGAGAGAATGACCTCCTCCGGAAAGAGCTAGACATCAAGGACAGCAAGTTGGGATCTTCCATGAACAGTATCAAGACTTTCTGGAGTCCTGAGCTCAAAAAGGAAAGAGTCTTGAGGAAAGAAGAGGCAGCCCGGATGTCTGTCCTCAAGGAGCAGATGAGGGTTTCTCATGAAGAAAATCAGGTAGGTTATGACTCATCTCAGTGTTTTTCAGCCTTGGCTTCTCACTGAGTGGTTGATGCTTTGCAGATGGTACCACGACCTATGCAGAAGAAAATTTGACATCATCAAGAAAGCTATGGCTTAGTGTGTGTTCGACTTAGAGACTACAAGAGGGCATAGGAAATATGAGGTTACAGCTTGTGCTCTCCTTACTTTCCTATAACCTTTTCACACTGTTTCAGAAGAGGGACATCACACCTCATTATCTAACTTTTGTATTTGGTTAATTTTATTCTCTTTTTCAGCAGTCGCAACAGCAGCTCAGCTGTACTTCCCTCTGAATAGAAGAGGAAAATGTTAATTTTTGCAAGAGTAGACACTTTAACAGCAACATTTACAGGGCCACATTTGACTGGTGGATTGATTTTTTTCTTTTTTTTGAAGCAACAGCAGCATTATTTTCTTCTAGAATGAGTAGAGTTCTCTAAATAGCAAACTGAACAATATTAAATGGGATTGGGTGGAAGGGGTTTTATATCATGTTAGAGAAACACAATAAATTTTAACCTGGTCTTTCTGCCTTTATCCATTCAATATCAATCAAGCATCCACTATGTACAAGGCACCTTCTTATTCTTCTTTGATCCATCTTCCATGTCATAGCAAGATTAGTTTCCTGAGTGTCTACCTGCAGTTATACCATTCCCCTGCTTTAAAGCCCTCAATAATTACTCATCGCCTCTAGAATGAAGTCTACCTCTTTGCCTGACCTATAGCACCTTCTGCGGGAAGGCCTGAGCCAGCCTTTCCAGCCTTGTGTCATACCACCTCCCTCCACATCTCCTGTGCTCCCTGCCACTTTATAATTCCTGCACAGACTCAGGGTTTCCCACCTCCAATCCTTTGCTTTTTCTGTTCCCTTTCACTAGCGGCTTCTCAGCACCCTCTCTCCCTACCTCTTCCCTTTCTGTCCCAGCCGGTCTCCATTTTCAAATCCTACCTATTCTGTGAGGCTCATTTTTATGCTGCTGTTTTCATAAGGGCTTTGGAGTCAGGCGTGCCTGGGTTTAAACCCCAGCTTCACCTCTTATTAGCAGTGAGGTAAGTGCTAAGAGATGGGGAGGAGAGGATGCTGTGCCATTTGGCTGAAAAAAAATTGCCAGATATCATTTAACTTTCTGTAGAAATTTGAGATAATTCTAACTTGGCTAAACCTAGTGATTCTCTGATAAATGGTCTTGATGTTGGCCTCATGAAGCTCTCTCTGCCTCTCTTGGGGTTATCTGCTGACCTTCCTATCTGTTTCCCTGGCTACCACCCCTTTGGAGTCCAAGCACCAGTAGGAGCATTTCTGATCTGAATGAGAAACTGCTCTTCGTTCTCCTTCTGTGTGTGGAGAGCAATCGCTTTATCCCTTTGATTATCTGACAGAGCCTTTGCTGATTTTCAGATGTGGAAATGTGATTTTTAGTTGGAACAGAAAGCTTTGTTCTTTGTTCCTAAGTCAAATTAGTGCTTTTCACTATCATTTCTGCTTTTTTCTGACTTTGCTGGTTCACGAAGTCCTTATTGAACCTGTTACTGCTATGTGCACTTCCCCAGTTCTGTACTGATTTTCTCCTTTTTCAGTTGTTTGGAAAATGGCTAAAGCAGTTTAGGAATGATGCAAGTAGTGACAAGAAGGCCATTCTTTAAACTGTCAGCTCCAAGATTACTTTTATTTTATGCTTCTATCACTAAATTTTTTCTGAGTACACACCCCCAATTATACATCTATATTTATTTAAAAATTACACCATTTGCTACTATGCTACATTCACAAACATTAAATACGGGAGAGGGCCGGCCTGGTGGCAGCAGCTGTTAAGTTCACAAGTTCTGCTTCTTGGCGGCCCAGGGTTCACTGGTTCGGATCTTGGTTGTGGATATGGCACCACTTGGCAAGCCATGCTGTGGTAGGCATCCAACATATAAAACAGAGGAAGATGGGCATGGATGTTAGCTCAGGGCCAGTCTTCCTCGGCAAAAAGAGGAGGATTGGTGGCAGATGTTAGCTCAGGGCTAATCTTCCTCAAAAAAAAAAAAAAAAAAGAATTAAATATGGGAGAGACAAAGTAAAATAAATAATATATTGAGGTAAATTTTAATGACAAACAAAACCTTTTTACTCTTGGTAAAAACAATTTAAACCCTTTGACTGTTTCGTAAGGGTTAGTTCAGTTTAAACTAGATAATATCTATAATTCCGCTTAACTGTCCCATGTTGCCTTAAGCCAGAAGCAAATAAATACTCGAGGGTGCTCCTGTTACCCCTTCCTTGTTCTGGAACCTACTGTGATCACAGGCTACCTTGGGTACTGGGGGTGACATATGACCCAATGAAAGCCTAGTATTAATCTATATATTAACTATAAGTAAAATGTCATTATTTTCTTTTTTAGGTTAAAAATATAAAAGGAGGAAGAAGCATGGAGACTTTGAAAAGTCAATTTATTTGCAATGTGAGATAGTATTACAAAGTAAAATTATAAAGATTGACAAAAAGCAAGTTATTTTCAAAAAATTGAAGCACCCTTCCCTCCACCCTTGGAAGTGTGTCAGGATCCCTTTTAGGGGTGAGCGCCTGTTGGTTGGGATAAGGTAGATCCTGCTGCAGTAATCAACAAACTTTAAATTTCAGTGGCTTAACACAGCAGAGATGTGTTTCTTGTTCACCTGAATTATGAAGTAGGTCAAGCGACTCTCCAGGGCAGCTCTCCTCCAGGCAGTGACTCAGGATCTGGGCTTTCTGCATTTTGGCACGTGGCTTCAAGAGCTGCTACTGCAGAGGAAGAGAGTGCCTGGAGATGGCACACTGGCTGCTCAGTTCCTTGGTCTGGAAGTGATACGAGCACCAGGGAGCGGGAAGTGTAGTCCTCTCTTCTTTCCAGGAAGGAGGGGAAAGTCAGATATGAGGGAGCACTAGAAATTTCTACCAGTGGGGTTTTTATGTTTCTCAAAAAGTGGAGCTAGATGAAATAAAGTTTGGGGAACAATCCAGACTTCTACTGTGGCTGGTGTTTCTATTATTACTGCTACTGCTACCAGTAGACATCTGTTGTGGGCTGGCTGTGTGCGAGGCATTGTGCTTAGTGCTTCGTGTACATTATCTTATCTAGTGTTTGCATCAGTCATCTGAGGTAGGTGCTAGACTTTTTCTCATTTTGCAGATGAAAAATAAATGTAGAGAGAATAAGTAGCTTGCCCAAGTTCACACAGCTGGTGAGTGACAGAGCTGGGCTTTAAGGCTTTGGTCTATCTCACGCCAACATCTAAGATCTTAACTTTATGTTCACTGCCTCCTTGTAGGATAACTGAGCTGTGAACAGAATCTTAGTATAACAGGAAGATTGTACTTCATATATGTTGGATAAAAAAGTGACTAGTTTTGATAGAATGATTAAGAATGTGATTTAGTTTAATCAGGATTTTCTGTCTTAATTAGGAATTTATTTTTTTCCCCAGGAATGGGTTTTGTGCTGCTTAGGGTTTCTACCATTTCTTATAATGTACTATAATTTCTTTTTAGAGGAAAAATTATGGAAACCTTTTCTGTATAGAAGAAAAGAATATAAAAGAGATAAGGGACACTTGACTGTGGTTTCTTACCCACAACAACTACTGCGTCTAGAATATAGTTCTACCAGGGGGTATGTGGAAAATTAGAATTTCACTAACCTAAATTCGGATGATCTAAAATAATTTGAATTATACTATGTGAATAGATACGGGAAGCAGGTCCATTATAGGGTGGAGGTGAGAAAGCTCAAGTGCTCTCATATATGAAATTGATAGTTCTGTGAATTTCATGCTCACTAGCACAGATCTTTCACCCTTATGTGCTGTGTTATAGTGGGCTCTCACTCATCAATTCCTTTGCAGTATATTTTGAAGTCCTAGTGGTTCTGTCCCAGGGAGCTAAAGCCAACTCCAGATCTAAGGGAGGATGTTGAACACCCTCCCTGTGTTACAGGAAGTGCAGGACTCTTTGGAACCTTGGAGCCAATGGGTAAGTGGTTGTGCCCAAATTTCTTGTGTGCAAAAGGTAGATACTCAGGTTCCTGGATGGATAGTCCACCCCAGATCTCCCAACTCCCACCCTCCATGTTCTCTCCAAGGCTCTACTTTTCAGCCACACAGATCTGCATGAATATAAAGAAATTTGAGACTGCTAAGAGTTACTGTCCTGACATTTGGAATCATTGACTTGTTTGTGTAAACTGGAGTGCATGGAGCAAAGTTATCCTTATGATACCACTTGTACTTTTTGCTTCATGATGTACTTTTTTGAAGGTGGTAGAGTATGATGGACACCTAAATCTTTGGAATGGCATGACCTATAGTCCATGCTCTCAATGGACATCTGCAGTACTGATTTGGGGAGAGGTGAGGAGAAAAGATTTAGAATGGATGTTTGGCTACCACTTGAGGGAGCCCCCTTATTAGTTTTAATGGCCTGTGGGGTTGGGGTGGATGTTGGGGGAGGGAGAATGCAGCTACAGGGAAGTAAGGTGACCCAATTGTCTCTAAAAGTTTATATGGTTGTCTTTTTTCTACAGCTCCATTCACCTACGTGATGGAGATCAGAGAGAGAAAACATGGTAGAGAATACATTTTTAGAAAGTTCATAATGACTTATGTCTTTCAGTGTGGTGCATGTAAGTTAGTGACTTTTCATATTCCTGGATATTTTTTGCAATTATTAACTTTCTAGTTTTTAGTGGATTATTTTTTTCCAAATTAGGTGACATAAAGCAATTTTTGCACATTTTTCTCAGTTGTGTGTGGCTAGCGAAAGATCTGCACGAATATAAATAGCATCACACACTGGGAGATTGTACTAAATCTAATATTTACCCATCTTGTGTGTGTGCAGAAGTGGGACAAGGTCATTGGGAAATGTAACCTAAGAAGTGTAAGTAAACCTGTCTGGAGAATGTTATGGCTTTTAAGCAATATGTGATCATTTCTATTTCTGGCTTAACACAATAGGAAATAATCTACTCTAAATCAATATTAATATGGGTTTTTGATGAATTTTTGAGCTAGTTTCAACATATGATTTATTGATTCTCATTTTGAGCCTGTAACTTGAAAAGGTCGAGATGGATCACATTTCCATGTTTATTATTATTTTTTCTTTTATTTGTATAACTGCAGGGCCATTTCAACAGGGGTCATTCAACTCTTTTCTAAAATGTTCATTTCATTGTGAGTGTCCAGATGTGGAGAGTTGTACCAATTAGAAGTGGGTGATAGAACTAATTCTGTCTCCTGTTGAGAAGATGATGAGGCAGCTGCATTGTGAAGGGTTGTTGCCAACAGTTCAATGCAGCTGCAATCACCTTGAATACTGAGTGTTTGTGAAGTCAAGGGCTGCAGCCCTGGAGTGTTGGGTCCATCAGGTTTGTGAGTGGGACTTAAATCTATTCACTACTCAGATAGGCCTGGATAAGACAAATGACTTCTTTCAGGCTCCATTCCTTCTACTACCCTAAGTCTAAGATCCATGGATCCCTCCAAGCCAGTTTTCCAATGTGTATTCAGGGAAATGACACTTTCCACAGGGGATTATCTGGTCAAATAAACTTGAGACACAACATACTAGATACACCTATCCTAGAAATTCATAATGCGTATGTTATGGGTTGAATTGTGCCCCCCCCAAAGATATGTTTGAATCTTAACCCCCAATATCTCAGAATGTGACTGTATTTGGAGACAGGGTTTTTACAGAGGTAAGCAAGATAAAATGAGGTCATTAGAGTGGGCCCTAATCCAACATGACTGGTGTCCTTAGTAAAAGGGGAAATTTGGACAGACACATAGACATGCACAGAGGAAAGACCATGTGAAGAGATGGTGAAGACGGCCATCTACGAGCCAAGGAGAGAGGCCTGGAACAGATCCTTCCCTCACAGACTTCAGAAGGAAGCAACCCTGCCAACACCTTGATCTCAAACTTCTATCCTACAGAACTGTGAGACAATAAATTTTTGTTGTTTAAACCACCCAGTTTGTGATACTTTGTTATGGCGGCCATAGCAAACTAATACGACACATTAGCATGTGAAATGCTCTATCTCTTGCAGTTAAAAAATATTTATTAAATTTGCATAATCCAGCAATTTCCCAAACTTACTTGACTATGAAACTTTATCTTAAACTGAGCAACTATGTATTAGGCAGCTATTGCTGCAGTAATACTGTGTAACAAGCCATCCCCAATCTTACTGGCTTAAAAAGACAAGTATTTACCTCTCCCTCACATATCTGCAAGTTGGCTGCAACTTAGTTAGGTTCTAGGCTGAAAGTTGTGTTAGGTGTGTTCCATATTTCTCCACATTCTTCTTGGAACGGTAGCTCTTCAGGGCTTCGTCTGCTCTTGGTGGATCACAGATACCAAATGTGTCCACCACACCACACAAACACATTTAAAGCCTCTGTTTCCATCATGTTCACTAATGCTCTATTCCCTAAAGCATGTTACATGGTCAAGCCCAAAGTTAGTAGGGTCAGGGAAATCTACTCTCTGCCAAAGCAGAGGGAGTAGAGTGAATATGTATATATTCTAAAACAATCCCATCTGTTATAAACTATAAATATTCCTAGAACTAAGGGTATAAAGGCCATACTTTGGGCAAGGCTGCTTCAGGAGCAGCTCTGGAAGCAAGACATTAAAGTTTGAGACCTGTGAAGGTGGATGAGCACCTTCACTGTGGTCAAAGGTTCCTTCAGTGGCTGGGCCTTCTAGAGTGTCCTAATGATGCCTGGTTAATGGCTCACCTTCAGGCTCCTTCTCTTTTTATTTATTTATTCATTCATTTATTTAAAATAGCCCTGTTTTTTTTTTTTTAAGATTTATTTTTTTCCTTTTTCTCCCCAAAGTCCCCTGGTACATAGTTGTATATTCTTCATTGTGGGTCCTTCTAGTTGTGGCATGTGGGACACTGCTTCAGCATGGTTTGATAAGCAGTGCCATGTCTGCGCCCAGGATTCGAACCAACGAAACAATGGGCCGCCTGCAGCGGAGTGTGCGAACTTAACCACTCAGCCACGGGGCCAGCCCCTTCAGGGTCCTTCTCTTCCACAAGTATCTGGCCAATGAAACCCAAGTGGAAATCTGGGAGATTCTGGGAAAGCTTTTAATTTCCTGATAAAAGCAATAAATGTCACCAGCAATGCTCCTTCCCCTTTCTTCCTGTCTTGAGTGTTGATCTGTTGCCTGGAGCTATGTTAGCCATATAGTAACCATGAAAGAAAGGCCAATACAGGCACAGAGACATATGTCCTGCCATCTCTGAGCAGTTGTCTAGCACCAGCAATGGCCTTCCTCCAGACTTCTAGTCATGTGAGGAAATAAACCCTTGGTTGTTTAAGTCACTGTTGGTTGCGTATTCTATTACTTGCAGCTGAATCCTTCCTAACAGATAAAACATAGAAAATGATTAATTGATTACAATCATTCATAATAATTACAAGTCATGATAACCATAAAAATAGGAGCATTTCAGTGAGGTGAAATGAGATCTTAAAGGACTTTACACATTATAATGAAGAAACCTATTTACTAATTGAATTGGGCAATACTTCAAAGTAGTGACACAAATGCTACTCAACTCTGTAAGCAAAAAACGGGGAATTTATTAGTTCCTGTAATGAAATTGAGAAAGGCTCATGTGTGGAGCTTGGAGTTGACTGGATCCAGGGCCTCAAACTGTAGCAGGACTCTGTCTTTCCTCATTGCTTCATCTCTGCTTCTTGATATCTGCCTCTATCTATGTGTAAGCCTCATTTTTCTTTCATGTGGTGGGCAGTCTTGACTGTCAGTACCCCAGGGTCACAACTGAAGGGTTAAGATGCCCTTATGTCTTCACTTCCCATTTGGAAAATTTGTGGAAGGACCCTGTCCTGCCTTGGTTATCTCCTGCCTCCAGGACTTGGTGAGAGTATGTGGCAGGGGGGCGGGGGACAGGTATGTATGTGAGAAGGGGTTATTGTGACCGGTGACCTATTAGAACTGCAGGTATTGGGAGAGGAACAGTTCTCTAAAGGAACTGAGATGAAGGGTGACGGGATGCTCCAGGACAAAAACAGATGTCCCCTGCACTGACTCGAGTTGTCCTTGATCACTCTCTTTCTCCAAATGTTTTAAGGGCTTATAAGTCATATCAAGAGACCTGAGAAATTAAGAAGTCAATCATATGTCATATCTGTGTATAAGTTTTTTCATTTTAGCTCTGAGTTGAAGTGTGAGTGTCTGTGTGTGTTTTCCCCAATGTTACATGGGCACATGGATTTAGAACTGGATAATATAAACTGGTTTAGCGCCACGACCTAACTTGGGATGCTGAATCTTAGAGGGAGAAAAAAAGAAAAGTCTATCTTCCTCATCTTGAAATAGTCTTCCTCAGTTCTTTAGAGAACTGTAGCTTTTGTCTGCCTTTCTAAAAACGTGGAAAAACTTTGGTCCACACTTGGGCAATAACCTACTCAGACTGAAACTACAGTTTTAAATGCCTTTCATGGGTAGGTGAAAACTTCCTTTGGTTCTGAAGATAGATGAGATGGCATGGGGCCAACAGTTGATTTCTTTGTTTGCTATAATGTAGGAGAATGATTTGAAGTGAACTATACATCTTTGTCACAGATGTCAGCTGGTTTTTGCTTCAGTAATCTCTTGCAGTCAGCCCTAGGATCAGCCATGTGCACTGCATTAGTAGCCTTACAGATTTTTTATTCTCAGGTTTTCTTATGAAAGACTTGGCTAATGGGAGGAAAATAAACATTCTTGTGTGCTGGACCTTGGGAGAGCTAAATGACTTCCATCTTCCATTTACTCTTTGGATCACTTTATTTTGGCGATGTGATAGCAACGGCACACAATCAACCAAAGAAAACATTTTGAAATATTTCAGTGAATGGGTTATTTTAGTCTCACTTGTGCCAAAGGCACTTATTGAAACCAAGCTTCAGGAGGGGAAAGCAGAGGGAGCGGTCACCCTTAAAACATTCACTGCCCAATAAAATTCCCTATAGACAACATCCTCAGAGGATTTTAAGAAGCAAGCCTATGTTGACAGGAGAAAAAGTAACAGTGATTTTATCGGCCAAAGCAGATGGGGTGGGTTCTGAACCTGGCCTCTTCTGGCCAGAGTGCAATTTCAGTTTCTATAATTAGTTGCAGGTGGAGCTCTTTTGTTGTTGTTTTGGAGTCTGCTGACATCTTTGTGTAAATTCCCACCACCCCCAGTTGGCATTTGGACTCAATAAGTGGTTCAGCTTTGCAGGAATATAGAAAATTGTAAATCTATTTCACACGCACACATAGATAAAGTTGCTCTAAAGGTCAGATTCTGAAAGCTGTGGAAAGCATTTTCAAAAGTTTGGGAAGTAGGTTTTAGGCAGAGGGTGGGCAAGCAGCCAAGAGCTAGGGCAGCCTGACAAACAGAATCCTGGCACGTGCAATTTCTTCTCTGTTTCTCTGTGAAGCCACCATTTGATAGTATCTTAGAAGTGATATGCAGCCATTTTGTTTTTTCAGTAGGAACATTCTGGAGAGAAGGAAAGACTGAGGCAGCTAGTTCCCATCTTATAATCCTGTGCCTGGGCTTGTACTGTCTGGTTTGACTATATATGTTGATCAAGTTAACTTAGTGGCTCTCATCTGTGAGCACTTTTGCCTCCCAGGGGATATTTGGCAATATCTGGAGACATTTTTGGTTGTTGCAACTTGGTGTGGTATGCTACTGGCATCTACTGGGTAGAAACCAGGGCTGCTGCTAAACATCCTACAGTGAATAGGACAGCTCCCCACATTATCTGGCCAAGAATATCAATAGGTATAAGGTTGAGAAAACCTGGGTTAATTGGACGATTACTATATCTTGACTTTTCTTTACACTTTGCACTCAGTTCTTTCACTTTGTGATGATCAAAGTGTATGTATTTATGTAAAAATAATATAAAAGGTAAAACCTGATGCATCATTGTGTGGGAAAGAATTGTGAATGATATCTCTTTTTTCAAAATCTTGACCTGGGCTAGTAACCATGAGTCCTGAAATATTTTGAATTCTTTTAGAAGGAGACATTTGGTAAATAGAGATCAATCTTATAAGGACATGGACAAGCCTTTAAAGAAATGAAACCTATTTGTTAAACTGTCATTTATTTATATTTTCACTAACTTTTTTGGTGTTTTTTGTCCATGTCTCACATTGATCTTGCAAGGGAGGGAGAATAAGCATTTTTGAGCTCCTACTACGTACCAGTAACTTACTAGTTACTTTCCATGTGTATGAGCTCAACAGCCCTGCAAGACCTGTGGCATCTCCATTTTATAGATGAGAAACAAGGCACAGAGAGATTAAGTGGCCTGCCTGAGGTCTCACCATTAAGTAGAGCTGGGATTTGAATCTCAGATATGCTTAGCTCCAAAATTGTTTTCTTTCTACTGTCTTGAAGGGGAAAACAACAGATTTGCTTGAAAACCAGGGAATTTTGTGCTGAAATGGAAGCCCTGATAGAGTGGAAGCAGCAGTGTGCTGCCTGACAGTGTCTTTAAGATGCTGTCAAAGGGGTATACAGAAAGGATGGAATGCAAGAATGAGGAAGGGATTGCATTGTTGGGAGCAACAGAGGAGAGAGGGCAAGCAGGAAGGAACAAATGCATTCTTGTCAAGTAAATGAGCATAAGAGAATGCCAAAGGAACACGCCTATCCTGGAAACCCATCCAGAAGGATAGGAGGAAGTAACTCCAGAACTGGCTGGAAAATAAAACCACAGCAGAGGAATGAGAGAGATTCTCTCTTAGGATGCTCATTAAAGGCTTGGCATGTCCTTTCAGGTGGTAATGACTTTGACAAATTCACTAGAAGCAGAACTTCAGGGATGGGGAAGCTCTTTATTATGGATTATTGGACTCCCATGAGGATGGTCTCATTAATCCAGTTACACTTCTATGTGAACTCGCCTCCATTTACAGGAACTTTAGGGTACATGGACAGCCTCCTGGCCTGGGAGTCTCTCAACTGGCACCTCTCAGCTTCCTCTTCAGGTGGTTTGTGACCCTGGGATGGTCACACCTGTTCAGGATTTGTCTTTTGGATTGTTCCAAATCTTGTGTCTCAAAGTCAGATCTTCCCCTCTTGAATCCCAGCATTCCTGATTTTCACCTCTCCCAGAAACTTTTCCCTATGAAACCTCTTCTTTGTCCTCTTTGAGAATCCAGCTTATTTATTTACTAATTCATTCAGTCACTTCTTGTTTAAGGGAGAATATAGTTGTAGGTAGCAGAAACCCATTTAAATATGTTGAAGGAAAAAAAAAAAGAGAGACTTATTAGAAACATATAAGAGTTCCTTCCAGACCCCAAGGGTAGGTAGGGAAGGCAGGTGTCTGGGGGGCTGGAATCAAGTTGGTTAGAAAATTATCAGGAATAAGGACATAGTCAGTTTCTCACTCTCTCTCTTATTTTCTCTCTTGATATGTGTTTTATATTCTACTTATGAAAGACTGGCCACTCAAGGAAAGAATATGTGTCTTCTACATTCAGGTGCTCAATAGAGACTCCCTAGAGTTGCTCTGTTTCAATTTCTAATTCAGAGAACCAAGAATCTGATTGGCCAGCTTGCATCCAGAGTCTGTTCTAGGTCCAGTTAGCTGTGGCCAAGGGAGTCATGAGATGCACGCCTCCTCAGCAGAGCTATAGTGGGTCTCTCTGAGAAAGGAGCATGATGGGGAGATTCTCTAACAAGTGAGCATGTGGGTAAGGGGATAAGGAGGAACGAATAGCCTTGCTGGGAAATATGTTTGTGTGACACATAATTAGGAGCTTGCTTTATTTCAGTTATTAGGAAGACCAATATTAATGAAAGAAAGTTACTTACTGTCACCTCTGTCTGTAACCAGTTATTTCAATAGCAACTTCAGTAGCCTTCTAGAATCTCTCTCCTTTTTTCCCCTAAAGATTGGCACCTGAGCTAAGAACTGTTGCCAATCTTTTTTTTCCTTCTCCCCAAAGCCCTCCAGTATATAGTTGTATATTCTAGTTGTGAGTGCCTCTGATTGTGCTATGTGGGACGCCACCTCATTGTGGCCTAACGAGCAGTGCTATGTCTGTGCCCAGGATCCAAACTGGTGAAACCCTGGGCCGCTGAAGTGGAGCGTGCAAACTTAACCACTTGGCCACTGGGCCAGCCCCCTGGAATCTCTTGACATTCACACCCACCTCATCAATCTCTACCTCTGATTGTGCTCACTGGAGAAATTCTGGAAGTGGTATTGACTGACACCAGGATCGATTTATGCTGTCTTAACTTAGTGGACCCCATAGCTCCTTTATATTATGTTAGATTGCATCCTCTATGGAACTTTAAAAAATTCTCCCCCTTTTGTAAACTCCCTTAGTCTCATTGTAGGCTTGGATTTCCAAAGCGGATAGGGTTATGGTGCTAGTTAGGATTTGCAACTTTTAGAACTAGGTTTGTTTCTGACATATCCGTGTAAAATATTATAAAAGTTCCCAAAGAATCCTGAAACCAGTAGAAATAAGTGAATATATGAGATGGAAAGTTGGACAGTGCACATGATGACTAAATTTAGAAATTGCTCAAATTTAGAAATGTAGCAAATAAATAAGATTTGCCCTTTCAAATTTTTAAAACTTCTGTCTGTGGTTTTTAACTTTGGGGAGTCATGTACTCTTTGAGAAGCCAGTGAAAACTGTAATTTTCCCTAGAAAAATGTGCATAACCTGAATTGTACACAACGTTTCACTTCCTTATCCCTGCTCTGAACCCCAAGGGCATCTAAGAATATTTAGGTAAAACCTCTGTCTAGATATTGCCATTTAATATTAAATATTGCACGTGTATTAGGAGTAAGTAGTTTTTAGTATTAGTAGTTAATGAAATGAATGAGCTCTTGGTAATGTGAGACATGTATTTAACTCCCTGCTATTCAATTTGTGCGGAAAAGGGGGACATGTGCCAAGATTTTGGTGATAGTTAAAAGAGTGTGTACACTGGTAGGGTGGAAACTTATAGATGCACTGTACCACATTCACTAAACATATTCAGGTACAATATACTACAGGTGGTAGATTTTAGTCTGCCCTCAGGAATAAGTTATTTTGAGAGTTCGCATAGTGTTGGGTGTCATAGTAAAGTACATGTTTAAATATTTCATTAAGGACTTTTAGTTCATTATATTTGTCTTGGGGTACCAAAATTCCCAGTTCACCTCTGATAATTCTATTTCACTTCTTTGTAATTGCAAGTAGTATCTAACATTGCAAATTAAATTATGCTGTAGGCATTTATGATAGAGCAAGGAACAAAAGATTTTGGGAGTTATCAAGTAAGGGTTAATTGGGTACCTACTGTGTTCTTATTTATATTCTAAGGGCTGAAGAAGACTCTAGAGAAATGTAAGACACCCTTTCTGGTCCCCTTACCGTCTCATGAAAATTATTAGAGACACCCCCCCCCCCCCGCCTTTTTGTTCTATGTAGAACGTGAATAAGGAACACAGTAGTGAAAGACCTTGTTTTTGATGGAAAGTTGACTCTACCTCGGAACTTTACTTGACGTGAGGTTTGAGCATGAGTAAACATCCAAATAACAGATGATGATATAACCATGAGGGAAGCCGGCCTGAGGACAAGCTTCTTGCCCAATTTATTTAACTTTCCGAGAAGAGCCCTTGATGTGAGCATTCTCTCTCTTCTGTAGAAGCCTAGTCAGAGTCCAGGAGAGTGGGCACAGCATCCTCCCAATCCCCAGCCAGGGTAGGGCTTCTAGAAGGAGTTGGGGAAGGGGAGCTGGGGAAGGTCTGGCTCCTGCCTTTCTTAGGCAAGCATGTGAGTCTGTGAATCATTTTCCCATTTAGCACACCCACCTGACTACAGTATGTTCCCTTGATAAGAATAAAAATGATCAGTATAGCTCGTCAAGCACTTCCTACGTGTAGCCTAAATGAAATAATGATATTTCAAACACTGAAGGGCTCACATATGGTATCTCATTTAATCCACATGATGACCCTGTGAAGTAAGTATTGTTAGTAATATCACTGTTTTATATGAGAGCAAGGCAAGGCTAGAGGGGAGATCACTTGTTCAGTGTTACAGTTAGCAAGTGGCACAACTGGGGTTGATCCCAGGCAGACTAACTCCAAAGTTGGTCTCCAAAGTCAAGGCTGACTGTAGTATGGAGTTGCCAGTCCTGTGTATACAAGATGATCTTAGGACAGGCATGGACTCTGCATTAAACAACTTGGAAATCCATGTGGAGAAAATCATTGCCTTTCCAAATCTCATTTAGGACTTCTGATTAACTTCAATGAGAAAGTCTCAACTTGGTGACAGTCTTGATCACCTCCTTCACACCTATTAGGTGTTTCCTAGCTTTACTGTAGGATGTGTAGTGACATCCCTACATAATGCTTATATTGTAATTCCGGCAGCCCTAGTTTTCCCTTTTGCATCTGATATGCTGGCCATTCAGAGTCTCTGTGAGCAGATCGGCAACGTGGCATTAGTGGGACCTGCTTTCTTGGTTCTTGCTTGATTGTTTTTGACAATGAGTGAGAACACCAGCTTTGGAGATGGATTGCCTGGGTTCCATTTCTGGCTGTGGGACTTCAGGCAACTTACTTCATGTCTCTGAACCTATTTTCTTACTTGTAAAGTAGGTGTAATAATAGTATCTGCTTTATGGGTAAATTTACCCTATAGTAGGGATAAATTTAACAGGCTTTAAATTTAATTAGATTAAATGAGTGAGTTCGTGTAAAAGTATTTAGCACCATGCCAATATGAGTAAACATCCAAATAATTGATGATAACCATGAGGGAAACCAGTCTGAGGACAGAGGCAACACATGAGGGAGTAGAGAGCTGGGAGAATGGCAGAAAAATGGAACCAGAGCCATAGCTGAAGATTGTCCCACCTCTGCATTTTTTACAATTTGTATAAGCCAATTTGAGGTGAGGTTTTGTTACTAATAGCCCAATGCATCTTGACTGATGAATATTCAGGTCTCTCTGTTTAGAAGCTTTGTGGTTACAAAAATGAGGAAGTCCCATCTCCTGCCATGAGAATCTAGTCTAGCAGGGAAAATGCTGTACCTGTAAAGACCTGCAGAAGAAAGACCCATGAAAAAGGGGAAAGAAGTTTTACCCAAAATCAAAAGATGTAATTAAAATGCTTTAGGAGCCCAGAGAAGGAAGAGATGAGGGAAGACTTCATATAGGGAAGGTGGTATTGGAGACAGTTTCTGAGAATGGACTAGCATTCAAAAGTGTGGAAGGTAGGAGCAGGGGCGGGTGGTGGAGAGTCCAGGTTCTCAATGGAGGGAATGTCTAAAAGAAATTAGATGCCTGAAGACTTATTTCAGAAAGCATAGGGAGGAAGCCAGGGCAAAATTAGTGGTCCACATATTGCACTTATGTTTAAAGAGTAGAAAGAGAAACTGGCCCAAGGTGGTGCCTTTTCTTAGAGGCCATTTTTTTGGTTTGGTTTGGTTTCCCCCGAATCAAGATAAGTTAGTATGGTGCTTAATATTATAGGGAGGCACATGCTGGGACAAACTATATTTTGCTTCTGTGCTTTTTCCTATGTGTTCCTGGCTCTATGAACTCCTCTGGGACTGCCATGGTACAACAGAAGGATGAGTTTCAAAGCTCCTCTGTCAGCATGCTGATGGTCAAAAGGGAAAGGTGATTATGGGCCCAACAGAAGCTCTGGGTCTGTTGAGTTGAGAACAGCCTAGGTTCCTTTGGCTTAATTTTTTGATGTGTCTTTTCTGTTATTAATGTGTGTGCATGCTGGGGTTGAGGAGGGGGGAGAAATGTCTCCAAAACGTCATTGTTTGATACACAAGCATTGTAATATGCCAAGGAAGTGCCATGTTACAATCTTGGGACCAGTTTTTTCTTATTGTCCTGTTGTCCTTTCTCCTTTACAAAGTGAGTGGAATTAGAATATCCTGCTCTTGAAACAAGTTCAGACGAGCTTCTTAGGGGTGGCTAGGAGAGATTTCTTGACCAAGGTTATTGACTCCCTTAGCTGAATTCAAGCCAGTTCGTGTTGATTTGCAGATGACTGTCCTGGACAATTTGGGCCATAGCCAGACTGAATGGCTGAAATGGATCAATTCAACAAATATGGAACTTTCACCATGTGCTGGGCTAAGTACCGAGAGTATAGTAATAGACGAAAATTCCTGCCTCTGTGGAGCTTCCATTCTATTGGGAGAAACAAAAGGAGTCGAAGGATTTAGGCTTAAGCCACTGGGGAAGATTCAAGGTCGGGGGAGATCAGGAGTTTGGTTCTTTGATCATGTTCTGTTCTAAAACCTCATTCATCTAAGTGGTGATACTGAGTAGGGATGTGGGGTTGGTGGAATTGGTTTTCTCATTGCCTCTCATGGGTACCACTCTGGAGATGGTCCGAGAATATTGGGCTGCAGTGGGCTGGAAGTGGTAGTGCTGATTTCTATACTCTTCCTGCAAGGAGTTTAGCTTCGAAGAGTGGTGACTGGAGGAGATGCAGAGTTTGGGGACTATCCCTCCACCAATGTGTGACATACTTTACCATTTTTTAACTTGTAAGGGATGGGATGGTAGAGAGAGGGGTTCTTGGTGGAACAAAGTCTGAAAGAGGAGTGAGAAGATGAGATCAGCCTTGGGGAGGGGGTGAGGTTTCTCTTCCTCAAACCCAGGGACGAGGTGGTCAGGAAAGGTCGATAACGAGATTTTAGTAGGTGTGGAATCAAAGAAGTAACTTTTAAACTAAGGAGACTGCTTGGTTTAGCAAAAAGAGAAAGCCCCAGACTAGAAATTAATTTAGATTTGACTTTGATGCCAAATAGGATGTGATGTTGGCCAAATCACCTTCTCTCCCTGGGCCTCAGTTTCCCCTGCTGCCTCACTGTACTGAATAAAATTGTCTCATAAGCTCATGTTGGCTGAAACACACTACAACTCTAAGCTACTCAAAAATCTACAAGGAAATTAAGAGTGCCCTGGTGAAAAAGACAGTGCTGTTTATGACCCATGAGTGTGATTTGATGGGGGCGTGGGGCTAAGACAAGGCAGGTATGGTTGAAGGAGGCAAAGGCAGACGTGTGAACGGTCCAGCTTGATGTGTTAGTGGTTTATTCAGGTGCTGCTGATGGGGTGATTTGCTTGCTGTGGGATGACACAGTGAGTCCATTACTGTGCTTGGTGAAGACTTGGTGAAGGAGCCATCAGCGTTTCCCAGGAGAAATTTTAATTTCTAAAAGTAAAGGCTAATTTCACTTTCTCTGTTGATGGCATTTCTCAGCTATACTAATTACCTACCTGATAGAAACACTGCAGAAATATACCCCATGCTCCCAAGAGTGTAGAGGGGGAAAGAGGTTGTTCTTAAACAATCCGAGAAGACATTTTACCTGTGGATTACAAAGCTACAGTGTTTCTTTAGTCATGGCTTTCCTAGTGAAAGATGCTCTGGCTTAAGTAGAATTTCTGTGTTTGCTTTACTTTTAGCTTTCAGACTATGTGATCTAGTCCCTATTCAAAATCAATTGCAAATACAATTATTTTAGGAAGTAAAATGATAGTTATGGATTGAATATTGTGTCTCAGTTTTTTCCAAAGATATTTTGTAAATTTTGGAATTATATTTGCTTTCTCCCTTAGTTCCTTAAAAAGTATCTGACTGTCCATCCATCCATCCATCCATCCATCCACTTATTAAAATAATATTCCCTGAATATAGCAGTTGTTTAGTAAATAGCTATTGAATAAAACGCACAAGTATCTACAGAGCCAATGTCTTGGGCTTTGTGAAGCCAGGAGGGCTGAATCTAATTCTTGCTCTGCCAAAAGTTGGCTGCGTGACCTTGGGAATTAGTTGCCAACATTGAAAAATAGGGCGACTTAATGTAAAAACCTGGATTTCTGAATTTTCTTAACACTGGGAAGATCTGGTAGCCTTGAACCCAGTGAGCTGGAGCTAAGCAGTTGTTGCTTGCCTTAGGGGGGATGTTGTTTCTCTGGGCTGCTCCAGTCCACCCCTTGGTTGACAGATGTACATTCTTAGTTTAAAGGTGAAATGAAGAACATTTTGTGGAGGGAGGGGGAATTGGAGGAAGGTGGTCAAAAGGTACAAACTTCTAGTTATAAGATAAATATTAGGGATGTAATGTATAACATGGTGACTATAGTTGACACTGCTGTATGGTATATAGGAAAGTTTTCAAGAGAGTAGATCTTAACAATTCTCATCATAAGGAGAAATTGTTTTTTCTTTTCTTTTTATTATATCTATATGAGATGATGGATGTTAACTAAACCTATTGTGATAACCACTTCACAATATATGTAAAGCAAACCACCAGGCTGCATACCTTAAACTTCAAAAAAAGGGAACATTTTCAAATTCAAGATGTTAGTAAAATATGAGCATCTTTTGGTCTCAGAGTCTTGGGTGAAAATCCTGACTCTACTTGTGGGAGAGGGTGGTGGTGTCCTCTTAATAATTCTCTTGGCCGCAAGGAATGTAGGAGCCACCCACATGGGACTGGAAAATGGGAAAGAACCTCCTTGTGGATATTTGGAGGAGGAGAAATGGGTACAGTGTATCAGGCATTGTTTAATTCTTCAAAGTCAAAGACAATTGACATAATTATGGGTGACGGTGGAAGTTTGGTGCCTGGCCAGGAGTAAAATGGATCATGTTTCCCAAATAAGTGGAACAAAAGGGAAGAGAGAACTATTAAAAATTCACCGCAGATTAAGGTGCCACCCCGTTATGCTAAGAAGGCAGATGCTGAGGCCCTTTTAGGGAATGTGCTTTGCAGGAGAGGAGCTGCCTTTGCTTTTCTGATGACTTGGATTTCTACAGCTGCTCATGGTTCTTGAACTTCCTGGAAAAAGTACAGGCAGATAGAATTGTGATGAAATCAGCATCCCAGCCCTGCCATCCGAAGGACACTGTTACTTCCAGTGGTATTTAGCTTAATTCCAGCAGCTGACTTGGATTTTATATTGGAATAGATGTGACAAGGGGTGTGGTGTGTATGTGTGTGTGCATATATATGTGGGTATATGTGTGTGTGTATAGCCTCAGAGTTATAATTCGAGCAGGATAACCATTACAACAGACTGATGGTTATTTGGTTTGGGGGAGAAATAGCTTTAACTTCCTCAAATGTTTCATTTTCTTGGTATTCTTCAAGTCTGCATTATCATTCAGATGACTAATAGGAAGTTCAGTACATCTGAGGACACTTTATAGTGAGCACTATTCTTAGAAAAAACATAGCTTATTGTACATACTTTCCATCAGAAAGTAGTATGAATTTATTAGGAGTCTGGGTGGGGTTTTGGTGTCTGAATGCTACTGCTCATTCCACCTCTCCCCAGGGTCTGACTGAGGGTGCTATATATCTGAAGTTTAGCAGTCAGAAGGGAAACAGAGCATGGCTGTATCAGTCCCTGAGCATGGGCTCGCTTTCCCGCCATGCAGGGAGTTTTTGATTTGGTGAGAGAGCTTGCTACTCTTTCCTCCCCAGGCCCCAGGCTGACCACACCTGCTGCATGCTGACCCCGTGTAGCCACCATGCTCAAGGGGAAATCAGGGTTAGCAAGAGGAGGAGGCTCTGGTGTGCTTGCCACGTGAATTCCCAGAAGTGACAGAGGAAAGGAGGGTGGGCACAGCCCTGTCCTGCGAGGCAGGGAAAGGCCTACCTTACTGAGCCCCGTGGCTGGAAAGCTGGGCAGATGGCAGAGCTGCCTGAAAAAGCAGTGTTTCCAGGAGTGGTCACCACAGGAAAGCAGGAGGAAGTTGGGAGGCTCGGGGCCAGTGGCCCTACTGGGGCCTCACAAGTGGGAGGGAGGATGTGGGGCAAGACTGTGTTGCTTATACAGTGACCCTGTCCGCTAGCACAACACATTCCAGTCAATGTCCTGGTCACTAGCCAATCACATTAGGCATTCCTTTTTGGGAGCGGGGCCAGCAAAAACTGTCAGAGAGGTGTACAAGCTGAGGGTGATAGATGTTACCTCCTGATATCCAACGCCATCATAAGAAACTGGGAAATAAGATCTGTCACAAATTTCCTCACATAAAGATAAACCCTGCTAATATGTCCATTGGGTTTTTTTTCTAAGTACTACCATAGTCCTGATTTTATAATTTACCCTTTATCAATAGCTACATAGATATTAAAATAAAATAATAGTGATAGCTAACATTTATTGAGAACTTATAGAATATCAGACATATATATTGAATCATTTGCTCCCAAAAATAACAATGTTTGGTAGGTGTCAGTTCTGTTCCCATTTTACAGTTGAGAAAACAGAGATAGACAGCTAGCAAATTGTGGAACCAGGTCGTTGACCTAAGTGGTCAGGTTCTAAAGTGCATATATGATGCTGTCTCTCAAAGAAGTGGGTAAGAGATACTGAAGAAGGGGCCAGCCCAGGAATTGGAGACCAGCATGTACCCTAGAGCCTGGCTTGACTCTGCCACAAACTTGTTGTGTGATTGACAGCATGCTGATGAATTCCTCACTCTGAACCTCAGTTTTCTGATCTGTAAGTGAGGATGTGATTTCTGTTAAGGCTTCTGGGCCCTTGACTCACTGGGGCTGCCATAACAAATTACTATTAATTTGATGGCTTACAACAACAGAAATTTATTCTCTCACAGTTGTGGAAGCTAGAAGTCCAAAATCAAGGTGTCTGCAGGGTTGGTTCATTCTAGAGGCTCCTTGCATGCTACCCTCTTAGCTGCTGGAGGCTGCCAGCAATCCTTCATATTCCTTGGCTTGTAGACGTGTCATTCCAGTCTCTGCCTCTGGCTTCATATCACCTTCTTTTCTGTGTGTCTCAAATCCCCATCTGCCTTCTCTTATGAGGAAACTTCTCATTGGACTTAGCGTTCTCCCTAAATCCAGGAAGATCTCACCTTGAGATCTTTAATTTAACTACATCTGCAAAGACTCTTTTCCCAAATAACATCATATTCACAGGTTCAGGGGGTTAGAACTTAGACATATCTCTTTTTTTGAGGCCACTATTCAACCCACTGCACCCACCCTCCAGCTTTTCTTTTTTTCCTGCGATTTGACAATGACCACAGATATTGGAAAAGAAAGGATTGAAGCTAGGTAGTGGATGAAGCCTTCTGCGTAGTTTGGTGCAGTGGATAGGAACATAGAATCTGAATTCCGGAGGCCTGATTCCAAACACTGCTACCATCAGCCGTGTGACCTTGAAATAGTCGGTGAATACCTCTGGGCCTCAGTTTTCTACTCAGTAAAATGGAGCTAATAGTAGTAACAGTACAGGATTACAAAAAAAAATTTTGTTGCACTAACATTGGTTTGTAACATTATATACATTTTAGGTGTGGGACCAGTTGGGTGGCATAGTCGTTAAGTTAGCGTGCTCTGCTTTGGCGGCCTGGGGTTTGCTGGTTTGGATCCCGGGTGTGGACCTGTGCACCACTTATCAAGCCATGCTATGGCAGGCGTTCCACATATAAAATAGAGGAAGATGGGCAGAGATGTTGGCTCAGGGCCAATCTTCCTCAGCTTAAAGAGGAGGATTGGCAGCAGATGTTAGCTCAGGGCTAATCTTCCTCAAAAAAAAAAATTCAGGTGTACATCATTATATTTCGATTTCCATGTAGACTACATCATGTTGACCACCCAGAGACTAATTACAGTCCATCACCACACAGGTGCCTAATCACCCCTTTCCCCCTCCTCCCTCCCCTCTCCCCCTCTGGTAACCACCAATCCAATCTCTGTCTCTATGTGATTGTTATTGTTTTTATCTTCTATTTATGAGTGAGATCATACGGTATTTGACTTTCTCCCTCTGACTTATTTTGCTTAGCATAATACCCTCAAGATCCATCCATGTTATTGCTAATGGCCGGATTTCATCATTTCTTATGCCTGAGTAGTATTCCACTGTGTATATATACCACATCTTCTTTATCCATTCATCCCTTGATGGACACCTAGGTTGTTTCAAAGTCTTGGCTATTGTGAATAATGCTGCAATGCACATAAGGGTGCATGAATCTTTACACATTTGTGTTTTCATGTTCTTTGGATAAATATCCAGCAATAGAATAGCTGGACCTTATGGTAGTTATATTCTTAATTTTTTGAGGAATCTCCATACTGTTTTTTTTTTTTTTTGAGGAAGATTAGCCCTGAGCTAACTGCTGCCAATCCTCCTCTTTTTGCTGAGGAAGACTCACCCTGAGCTCACATCTGTGCCCATCTTCCTCTACTTTATATGTAGGATGCCTACCACAGCATGGCTTGCCAAGCAGTGCCATGTCCGCACCTGGGATCTGAACCAGCGAACCCCGGGCCGCTGAAGCGCAACATGCACACTTAACCGCTGCACTACCGGGCCAGCTCCTCCATACTGTTTTCCATAGCGGCTGCACCAGTTTGCATTCCCACCAGCTGTGTGAGAGTCCCCTTTTATCCACAGACTCTCCAACAATTTTTACTTCCTGTCTTGTTAATTATAGCCATTCTGACAGGAGTGAGATACCTCATTGTAGTTTTGATTTGCATTTCCCTGATAGTGATGTTGAACATCTTTTCATGTGCCTGTTGGCCATCTGTATATCTTCTTTAGAGAAATGGCTGTTCAGATCTTTTGCCCATTTTTTAATTGGGTTGTTAGCTTTTTTGTCATTGAGATGTATGAGTGCTTTATATATTTTGGATATTAACCATTTATCAGATATATGGTTTGCAAATATCTTCTCCCAATTGTTAGGTTGTCTTTTCATTTTGTTGATGGTTTCTTTTGCTGTGCAGATGCTTTTTAGTTTGATGTAGTCCCATTTGTTTACTTTTTCTATTGTTTCCCTTGCCTGGTTAAACATGGTACTTGAAAATATGCTGCTAAGACTGATGTCAAAGAGCATACTGCCTTTGTTTTCTTCTAGAAGTTTCATGGTTTCAGGTCTTACATTCAAGTCTTTAATCCATTTTGAATTAATTTTTGTGTGGTGTGAGATAATGGTCTACTTTCCTTCTTTTGCATGTGGCTGTCCAGTTTTCCCAACACCATTTATTGAAGAGACTCTCCTTCCTCCATTGTATGTTCTTGGCTCCCTTGTTGAAAATTGGCTGTCCATTGATGTGTGGGTTTATTTCTGGGCTCTTGATTCTGTTCCATTGATCTGTGTGTCTGTTTTTGTTCTAGTACCGTGCTGTTTTGGTTACTATAGCTTTGTAGTATAATTTGAAATCGGGGAATGTGATACCTCCAGCTTTGTTCTTTTTTCTCAGGATTCCTTTGGCTATGCAGGGTCTTTTGTTGTTCCATATAAATTTTAGGATTCTTTGTTCAATTTCTGTGAAAAATGTTGGAACTTTGATAGGGATTGCACTGAATCTGTATATTGCTTTAGGAAGTATGGACATTTTAACGATGTTAATTCTTCCAATCCAAGAGCATGGAATATCTTTCCATTTCTTTGTGTCTTTAATTTCTTTCAACAATCTTTTATAGTTTTCAGTGTACAGATCTTTCACCTCTTTGGTTAAGTTTGTTCCTAGGTATTTTATTCTTTTTGTCGGAATTATAAATGAGATTGTATTAGTGATTTCTCTTTCTGCTACTTCATTGTTAGTGTATAGAAATGCAACTGATTTTTATATGTTGATTTTGTATCCTGCAACTTTACTGTATTCATTTATTATTTCTAAAAGTTTTTTGGTGGATTCTTTAGGGTTTTCTATATATAAAATCATGTCATCTGCAAATAGTGACAGTTTCACTTCTTCCTTTCCAATTTGGATCCCTTTTATTTCTTTTTCTTGCCTGATCACTCTGGCTAGGACTTCCAATACTATGTTAAATAAGAGTGGTGAAAGTGAGCATCCTTGTCTGATTCTTGTTCTTAGATGGATATCTTTCAGTTTTTCTCCATTGAGAATGATATTAGCTGTGGGTTTGTCATATGTGGCCTTTGTTATGTTGAGGTACTTTCCTTCTATACCCATTTTATTCAGAGTTTTTATCATAAATGGATGCTGTGTCTTGTCAGATACTTTCTCTACATCTATTGAGATGATCATGTGAGTTTTATTCTTCATTTTGTTAATGTGGTGTATCACATTGATTGATTTGCAGATTTTGAACCATCCTTGCATCCCTGGAATAAATCCCACTTGATCATGGTGTATGATCTTTTTAACTTATTGTTGTATTCAATTTGCTAGTATTTTGTTGAGGATTTTTGCATTGATGTCTATCAGTGATATTGGCCTGTAATTTTCTTTTTTTGTGTTGTCCTTGACTGGCTTTTGTATCAGGGTAATGTTGGCTTTGTAGAATGAGTTAGGAAGCTTCCCCACTTCTTCAATTTTTTGCAAGAGTTTGAGAAGGATAGCTGTTAATACCGGATTATTAAATGAATGACAGTATGTAAAGTGCTTAGAACAATGCTATGTTTGTGTTTGCTGCTATTATTATTGTTGTTGCTCTTGTTACTTCCATTTAGAAGTTAAGTTCATGCCTATGATTTTGATAGAGAAGTGAATTTTGTGAGGGGTGCATTTAAAATATGGCAAGGAACAGCCCACAAGTATGCTATTTTTCCACCATATTTTAAATTAGGATGTCCAAATGTGTCTGAAATGTGAGGATTATACTTTCCAGAGTGCTGAAACAATTTTGGCTTAATCTTTTTAGACATCAAATAAGCTGAAAACAGAGCGAGGCTGTGCTCACGTTGGAAGAGGCGGGCAAGCAGATGGAAGGTGGCTGAGGGAGCATTTTGATGTGCTCATGGAGGAGGCGTTAATATTTCAACATCTTTCTCGTTATTTACAGATAATTTTTATGAGATTTTCGGAGATGCTCAGTTTTTTCCCTTTCTTCTGAGTGGCACAGAGTTGTCACAAATCAATCTATTGATAAGAAGCTGAGGAACTTAGCGGTCTCCTGTCTGAGGACTGACTGCAGTTCTAGTTTTGTAATTAAAATGAAGTTTAGTTTTCTGGATCCAGATTTTTTTCTGTGATAATTCACTGCCTTGCAAAATTCACTCAATAGACTAGACTCCACAGGAGTGATTATTGTCCTAGGTCTTGTTTTAGAAAGAGACCAGCTAGTTGATTTGTATTAATATTGTATTTCTGCTATATTTCAGGCAAGGAGGAGACAGAGATGAATAGGAAAGTCCATAAACTCTTGAAAGGTGGATTCATAGCGGAGGACAGACCTTCAAATAACCCATTCCTACATAGTGTATGATAACCGCTCTAACTGAGATGCTTGAAGTGGGTAAGAACAAGGCCTCTGGAAGCAGATATACCTGCATTTAAAACTTGCCTCTAAAAACAAAACCAGCTACTTGGTCTCTCTGAGTTTCCAGTTTCACATCTGTAAACTGGAGTTATTTTACTATTTCCTCCATAGTGAGGGTTAAATGAGATAATCTACACAGAGTGTTTAGCATGAGGCCTGGCACAGACTAAGTGTTCTGTAAATGTTAGTCATTATTGCTATAGGAATAAAGGGCCATGGGAAGAGCTGTCTATAGAGTTACTTTGTTAATTTGTTCACATGGCTTGATATTTAGGTACCACATTGCATGGTACGTTTAATGAGTGCATGCTTTATTACCTGTCCTTAAATCTTTCACCAAAGTTCATTTACTAAATTTATATTCTATATCACACGGACATAAATTAAAATTGGTTTGCTCTATATAGATCCTGAAATTTGACATATTGGATACAACTTTGCATATAATTTTTTAAAAAGCCATCACTTTGTAATTGCAGGCCCTGATGCTTACACACTGAAAAGGATATTCTGTTCCACCTTGTAAGAAACAGAGCCTTACTCAGGCCAAGTCCAGTAATGAGGCTCTGTTTTAAGAAAATAAGAATCGGTTCATCATAAGGGTTAATAGCACAGACCTTTGGGGTTCCAGTTCTGCCCATTAGGGCTTCATGACTTCGGGTAAGTAACTCGACTTCTTGGAGCTGATACTTTAGCTGTAAAAGTGGGGATAGTAATTCTTGCTTCAACACTTTCTAGCGAAGACTACATGTGATAACGTGGGAAGCCCTTAAAGCAGAGCACAGAGTAAGCATTCATAAAAGCTGTTATTACTCAAATAGTATTAAAAGGGCTGGAATTAAAATTAAAGAAAATTAAAAGGACTTCTTCCAGAAGTCCCGTAATAAGAACCAGGATATCTGGGTCTTGGAGTTGAGAATACCTGGTGACACTAGGAGCTGGGGAAGAAGAGTTTTAAATCTTTACTCAAGAGTTCTATTATTAACATATGTTGGCTACAATTACTTCTCTTGTTGTCCACTTTTCTCCCTACCTCTGACCGGTTTTCCCTTTTCATATTCCCAGTTGAATTCCTGGGAGACTCTGATTGGCTCACCTAACTATCACCTCTCCTTTGTCAAGCCGGTTTTGGGTGCATGCAACAGAAATCCGCCAAATTAGCTCAAGCGCAAGGGGAATTTATTGGCTCAATATCTGAGAATATTAGAAGTCAAAATGGCTTAAACACATATACCTCTCCTTTGAGAACGGAGTTTTTGTACGCGGCGCTGTCGTAGGCTGCGGGCAGGCCACGGATTGAAGGCTCTTGGGTCACGTGCCAGCCTCTGGATCAACGAGCGGAAGGGAGGGGACCTCGCAGCAGAGGCTGAGGGCTCACAGCTCTCACCCTCTGCCGAGGAGGAGTCCAGGGACACTTGGAAGAGTCTGTGAACCCGCTGGTAAATATTTTTGGATTTGTATCCGTGATAACGTGAATGGAAGATTTCCTGAATGTGGAGGTGTGCTTTGGCCCCTGCCCGGCTGGTCTGCTTCACCTTATCCCCTCCTTCGTCCTCTCTCAGAGTTGTCTCTTATTTCTTGGCAGTGCGCTCAGGGCTGTGCGTCGAAGTCTTTGCGCCCGCTACCTCCGCGCGCTGCCTCCGCCTGCATTGTTGCTGCCCCGTGCTCCACTCCTCCTGGTGCAGTAGCTGGCTTCCTGTCCTTTCAGGTTTCAGCCACGTGTCCGCTATGCAGAGAGGCCTTCCCTCTGCACGCTCTCAGAAGGAGCCTGCCGGCCCGCAGCTTACCACCCAATTTAGTTCCTTTGGTACCCTTGATCACAGTTTTCTTGTTTGCTTATTCCGCTGTTATCCGTCTGGTAATAAACTAAATCTATTACTCACATATTTTTAGAATGTCCGCATTAGAGCAGAGACTATTCAATACGTTTATTTTGAACGAATGAGCATGAACTAAGGTATCTATCATGCATATTGAATAAATGAGCTTGACTTCACTGGCATTGTGACTATTGCAAAGTGTGTGTGTGTGTGTGTGTGTGTGTTTGGGAGAAGGGGTGAGTCTTCAGGGAACTTCTGTAGTCCCTCATTGTGCCTATTTCCCTTTCTTAAACCAGGTTGCTTGGGTTCCACTCTTGTTTCTCCGTTAGTGACTTTGAGTTGTGAGTCCTTAGGTAAGCAATATAGCCTCTCTGTGCTTCAGTTTCTCATCCGTAAAACGGGGATAATCGCACCTATCTCATAGGATGGTGTGAGGATTAAATTAATCAAACCTTGTAAAATGCTGAGAGCAGAGCCTGCCGCGGAGTACGGTAGCTCAACACATTAGAGTTTGGTAGTATGACGTGCTGGGGAGCTGCTGGGATTACAGGGGTGAGCCGAGGATTGCGCCCTGACTGATGGATCCGTGGCCTACTGAAGCTGGTGGGGCGGGACATTATTATTATTCCTTGCCTTGCGCAAATAATACATCCTTATAAAATATGTGAGACACTGTAGGATGTTCAGGGTACAGTGCATGGTATAAATGCAGGGACTTCATTTGGATTTGCGCTGGGGGCTAGTCAGGAAGTCTTCCCTGCAGAGGTGACACGTGAGCTGCCATGTGAAGGAGGAGTAGGCCTTAGCAAGGTTGAGGATGAGGGGATAGCGGGTGGTGGAGGAATAGTATCTGCTAAGGCTCCAAAGTGAAGGGCAGTGTGATGGGACTGCAGGAAGTTTGAGAGATGACCGGTGATGAGTGGTGTCTGTGAGGTGTGGGTGCCATTCTCATTTTATAGAGAGGGAAACTGAGGCATAGGGAGTATCCACCCACGGTCATATTCTGGGGTGGTGCGTGGGCCCTGTCACAGGGGTCCTGATTCAATTGGGGTTTGTTCTGGGATTTGAGATTTTAAAAAGCTTCCCACGTGTCGTTAATGTGCAGCCAGTGTGGGAACTACTGCTCTCAGCTTGTCAGAAATGCAGGCTCTCAAACCCCTGCCCAGACAGAGTGAATCAGAACCTGCCTTTTAACAAGAGCCCCAGGTGATATTGCGTACAGTGAAGTGTGAGAAGCTCTGGTTTGGGCATAGACTCATCCAACATTTGTCAAAAGAGTAGATTTCTGAGTTCTGTCCCCAGAATATGTTGATTCAGAAGGTCAAGTGCAGGGCCCAGAAATGAGCATTCTTGAGAAACACCCTATATAGCTCGAAAGAAATTGATCCAAGACCAGATTTAAGAACATTTTGTAAAGAATGTCAAGGTAGGGGTTAGAGAGGACACGAGAAGGATGTGAACCTGGACTTAAATCTGAAAATGCTTCTGGCCTGATGAAGTCTGTGGCCTCCCTCCTGTGAATCCTCTGCAGATTCTAATACTTTTTGATCTTCTAAGCTTTAAATAAAACTTTGAAAAAGGGCAGTGTTTGCACTAGGAATGCTAATAGTCTATTAAATTTTGGGGTTGGTGAAAGTTGTTGAGGGTAGCAAGATGAGTGGTCTGGGTTCCTCTGGAATAGTTTTTCTCGGCTCCTGAGACTATTTGTTTTATGTGGCTCAGAATAATAAAAAGACACTTATCCTGTCTGTCTTAATTTTCCAGATGTCCTCCAGGAAAATTTCCAAGCAGAAATCACATTTATTCAGTTCAAGAATCCACTGGGAAGACGATACAGTCATAGAAAAAGCCAAATGCTCATTGACTTTGAACTTAATATTTTTCTGAATTATTGTCTCTGTAGGTTTTTAAAACTTTACTTTTTTCTTTTCACGACTCTTCTGAATCTCTGACTTCCATTTAACTTAATTGTCCCCTTGATCTGTGTAACTAACAAAATTAAGAGGTAATTTGATAATGACTTTTTTGAAAAATGCATACTCTCTAAAAATGCATTTAATGTGGATTTAGAGTTTTCTCCTCTCTCTTTCCTAGAAACACAATAATATTGTGCTAGTTGGGGGAAGTTTTGAATATCTCTTATCTATATCACACTCTCCAAGGCACCGTGGGGTGTGAGCAAGACTGGCTACATAATTTTCAGGGCTCAGTGCAAAATGCAAATTCAGGGCCCTTGTTCAAAAATTATTAGATGAGAGGGTACCAGCCCCGTGGCTGAGTGGTTAAGTTCGCGCACTCTACTTTGGGGGCCCAAGGTTTTGCCAGTTCAGATCCTGGGTGCCGATGTGGCACCGCTCATCAGGCCATGCTGAGGTTGCGTCCCACATGCCACAACTAGAAGGACCCACAACTAAAATATACAACTTTGTACTGGGAAGATTTGGGGAGAAAAAACAGTCATATGCCTAATATTTTTCTTCACTGAGTACGTCATTCATTCGTTTATACGGAATATATTTGTAAAAATAAAGAGGAGAACATTCTATGACTTAAAGATACCCAGTCATTGGATGTAAGTAATGAGATATTTTGTAGGTGGACTGCTGTTGTGCATTGGAGAATTGATCTCATGACAGATGCAGTCAAATGTTCAGAAGGACCACTTGTTTGTTTGTTTCAGTGTAGTCGAATGTATGTATTTTAATTAAAAGGCAGTTGTTTGTTGACCTAATTTTGGGACTGGATGTAAATAAGAATGTCACGCTTTTATCATAAAGTATTGGTAGTAAGAGAGGATGTGGGAAAAATTAGCTGGTTTTCAATCTTTAAGACAATATAAATCTAATCTCACAGTTTTTTTGCTAGGAGAATTCTACTGGTTTCTGAAACAATACATTTTGGAGTTAGGAAGTGATTTAGAGTATCCATACATGTAGGTGGATTAATAACTGGGTCGGAACCTAGTGAGTGAGTGGATTCATATAGGCAGGAGGAAGAACACTCTATGAGGCTGTAGGTCACTATTCTGGATTTTCGCCTGTTCAGCATTTTCCAGTGTTTGGAAGAAGACATAGGTATGCTCATCAAGTTTTCAGACAAAGTTGGATGAAAGAATTAGGATGCATTAAAAACTTGGTAGATGAAACCGAAAGACGCTAACAAGGTTAAATTTAATATAGCTAAGTGTAGATTTCTGAACATCTCTTCAGACAGTCACCCACAAAAGTCTGTGGTACGTGTGACTTCACTACAGTTCCATGAAGAAGCCCCAAGGAACCTGTTCACCACAAGTTTTACTGCATGTCTCTAGTGTGATTTGGCTGATGGGAAATTACTAAATAAGGACAAAACTAATGCACGTTGAGCCTACATTGAAAGGTGCCTGGTATCCAGCTCAAAGAAGGTGATGGTCTCAATTTCAGACCTCTCCTGAAGTATCCTCCCCTTCTGTCCTTTATAGACTGGAAGATGATAGAGGGCAGTGAAAAACTGGATCAGTGGAGATTGGGAAACTAGATCCTATGATGAAATGCTGAGGACATTTAGTCTAGAGAAGTATGGACTTTTGGAATGAGTGTACGTTTGATAACTGACCTCAGATGTTTGAGTCTCCCAGGGCAATGCTTCTTAAACTTCAGAGTGCAGGTGAATCACCTGGGAATCTTGTTAAAATGAAAATCCTGATTTAGTAGGTCTGAAGTGAGGCCTGAGATTCTGTATTTCTAACAAGCTTTTAGGTGATGCCAATGCTACGGGTCCTTGGACCACACTTTGTGTGGCAAAATTCCAGAGCAACTCTCTCCAATGGAACACTCTGTGATCATGGGAATATTCCATATCTGCATTGTCCAATATGGTAGCCACCTGCCATATGTGGCTACTGAGCACTTGAAATGTAGCTAGTGTGACTGTGGAACTGAATTTATTTTATTTAACTTCACTTAATTTAAGCTTAAATAGTCACATGTGGTTAGTGGCTACTAGTATTGAACTAAAGCTAAACATAACTAAAACTAATGATTGGAACTTAAAGGGATTTAGTCTTCGTTTTAGTTATAAGAATTTGGAACAACTGTTGCTGTTCAGCATTGAGAAGGATGCCTAGAAAATTAGTATAGTACTCAAGCTGACCATCTGTAAAGAATATTGAAGTAGGGGCACGCCCATTGGGTTGGGAGGTAGGACTGTTATCCAAGAGGCAGTAGCATGAACTGGAACAGAGGGTTAATCCTCTTAACGCAGTGGTTCTCAGCCAAGAGAGATTTTGCTCGCCTGGAGACGTTTTTGGAGGAAGTGCTACTGGCAGTTAATGGTAGTGGCTAAGGATATTGCTAAATTTCCCACAAAGCTGGGCACAGTCCCCACAACAGAGAATTATCCAGCCAAAAATGTCAGTAGTGCTGAGGTGGAGGAACCTTACCTTAACATATACATAACTTGTATAAATCAATAATAAAAAGATTAACAATGCGGGAGAAAAATAGTGAAAAACGTGGACAGGCATTTCCCAGGAAAAATAAAAAGAACTTAGAGAAAGTTACTCAACTTTACTACTAGTGAAATATGTGCTGGTTAAAATAATGATTATTTTCAGCTATGATATTGCCAAAGTTTAAAGGGCAAGTTAATGCACAGGAGTGAACAGAGTGGTGAAATGGACCCTGAATACTATTGGTGGGGGTATAAGTTGCACTGGCCCTCCTGGGGGGGGGCAGTTGTTGTAATCTGTATTTCAAATGTGCATACCCTTTGCCCACCAGCTATTCCACTTCTAAGAATTTATCCTAGAGAAATAATGGGACAGATTCACATAGATATGTAAATCTGGACATTCATTATAACATCATTTATTATGGTAAAATTGGAAAGAACCTAAATATCCAACTTAAAGGATTGGCCAAATAAATTATGGTACATTTCTGCCATGGAATATTCTGCAGCTATTTGCATGATAAGGCAGGCCTTGATGCATGGAAGGATGTTGATGATAGAAATAAATATTGATCAGGTTAAAGAATAGTAGTTTATGTTGAAAAGAATTTGTGCCTATGACCATGTGTTTACATTGGGGGGATGGGTGAATATTGGGACTACAGACGGTCCCCAACTTACAATGGTTCGACTTATGATTTTTCGACTTTTTGATGCGGTAAAAGCCATACACATTCCGTAGAAACGATACTTTGAATTTTGATCTTTTTCTGGGCTAATGATATGTGGTACGATACTCCCTTGTGATGCTGGGCAGCAGCAGGGAGCTGCTGTTCCCAATCAGCCATGTGATCACGAGGATAAATAACCAATATACTTACAACCATTCTGTCCCCATGTACCCATTCTGTTTTACACTTTCAGTACAGTATTCAATAAATTGCATGAGATATTCAACACTTTATTATAAAATAGGCTTTGTGTTAGATGTTTTGCTCAACTGTAGGCTAATGTAAGTGTTCTGAGCACATTTAAGGTAGGCTAGGCTAAGCTGTGATGTTTGGTAGGTTAGATGTGTTAAATACATTTTTGACTACATGATATTTTCCACTTACGATGGGTTTATCAGGACGTAACCCTATCGTAAGTCGAGAAAGATATATAGTTGTTAGGGGATTTGAGTTCAAGTCAACTGCTCCTTGGTTCTGTCTCATTTAACAAATTTGTTAATTCAGAGTCTCTTCATTTGTAATTCGGAATTTAGTCTCTTCATTTAATTCAGAGTTTCTTCATTTGTAAAGTGAGGGTTCCTCCTGAGCAATCTACTCACTTGACAAGATGCCTAGGCTGAACGGATGCTTTGTTTGCAAAAGCACTGTGTTTTACACCTCCAGGTTGGTGCTGACCTAATTTAAAATTATTTGGGTTTTGTGATATAAAGATTTAAGCAGAGCTAGAAAAGTTCACAGGCTGTCTCTCTAGGCATTGTTTAGATTGTACAACCTGGGCACTTGCCTGTTTCCCTCTTTTCAGATAATTGCTAGGGGGAGAAAACAAATTGAAAGAGGAATGCAACGGCAGGGCAACTTTTTTTTTGCAAGATTGTGGCTAATAAAGCTGATAAAAATTGTTTTGTAGTAGGGCTGTTGTAGTTTCTCACTATCAACCTTTTTAAAAAAATGTTTGAAGCATAGATTTCTTAGCTTCTAGGAAAATCAGACTGAATTATCCTTCTCTTTTGATATTTGATTGATGTTCCAATTATATATCAGATTGAAAAATGGAGCACAGAGTAATGAACATGGTAAAAACAGATATTAGCAAAATCATTCATTAGGGTTTTGTTTACAGTTTGTTGGTGGAAAATAGTAATTGGCTTTTAGGAGAGAGGTGTTGATATTGCTGGCTTGTAGGAAAATTAAATGTGTTTGAAATAACCTTAGCAGGTAGGTTTTTTTTTTCTCGTTTTAGTTCATAACAGGGAAGTAAAACTCTTCCTTCTGAAAATATTCAAGACAAAGTGTTTTACCTAAATTAATGCATTGTTCACAATAGGAACTGAAATAATGGAGGTGTTTAAATTATTTTTTCTAATGGAACATTACCATATTTCAGATATTTACAACTGTGCTACTCAGGTTTTATTTTATTTTTTTGGCACATAGTGGAAATTTTAAAAAGTTACGGAGAATTTCAAACATGCGGAAACATAAATGGAAAATAGTGTAATGACCCCTGTGTCCCCATCACCTTCCCAAGTCCATGAGCCTCTGGCTACTCCTACCCCATTCACACCCACCCACTTCCTTCTCTGTTATTTTGAGGCAGAGTCCAGACATTCTATTATTCATTCATAAATATTTTAGTCTCTATCTCTAAAAGAGAAGGACCTTTCAAAAAGTTCTAAGTATAATAGTATTATCTCGTGCACTGAAAAATTAGCTATACTTCAATACCACCAAATATTCAGTATTCAGATTCCCAATTGTCTTGTAAGTGTGATAGTTTTTTTTTTTTTTAACAATTTGTTTGAATCAGTATTCAAATAAGGACCACACATTGTGATTGGTTGATGTTTTTTAAGTCTCATTTACTTTTTTTCCATGTTATGTAGTTGTTGAAGAGACCAGGTTGTTTGTCCTGTAGAGTTTCTCCACAGCCTGCATTTTGTTGATTGCATCCCTGCAGAGTTTAAAATGTTGCTCTGTTCTTTGTGTTTCCTAGAAATTGGTAGCTGAATCTAGAGACTGGATAACAATCAGTTTCTTTTTTTTTTTTTTTTAGCTCAGAGTGCTAAATTTTGGCAAGTTAAGTCTTCAGGCAGTTCTCTTTTAGAGAAATAATGTACATTATTTAAAATGACAAATGTGCTTAGAGCTAAGGTTCTTGATTTCTTTGTTATAAAATGTGTGTGTACCTGTAAAATCTTGTCCTATGAAAAATTCTGCCTAACTCTTTGTCTGTAATCAGGAAGAGGGGCTGTGAGAAGGTTGAAATGCTGCGGGCTTGGTGAGTCAAGGAGTCGAAAGAAAGATTTCTTGGACTCTCAAGGTCTGGCAGTAGTGCTCCTTTATTTAGAGAATAGCATGGAATAGCATGGTGACAGGACCCATGGGCAGTAAAGAGCTGCAGTGGGTTGAGGGTTAGAACTAAATTTATAAGGCATAGGTATGTGAGCTATTTCTTTATAAGACAAAGGAAAGATCATGAAAAAAATTGTTAAAATGGTATCAGTGCAGGTGGGGTCTGGTTATTGGGTGGTCCTATAACTTTAGATAAAAATCAGATCAGATTAAGTCAGGATGTCCTGTGCTTCCCAGAGGATGTTGGTGGTGGGGGTGGTCAGTTACATGAGGTTACAGTAAACAAGAGCAAGATTATTAAGCAGACTTAAGTCCTTGCCTTCCCCATCACCGGTTTCTAGAGATAAGGTCATCCCGCCTTCCTCCTGGTGCAGAGAGGGAGACATTCCCACAGATGGAGACTTCCTTCACAAATGCAAATGTCTCTCATCAAAGGGCAAGCAAATTCCACCCTTCAGAGTTGCCTTCCTGTCTGCAGCTTTCAAAAGTAACCAGCCCAAAATAATCCTCATCACTAATTTGTGAGGTTTTAATTTTTTAAGCCATATATAGAGAATGTAATGAAATATATTTACTGGCATAATTGAGATTTGGAGCTTGGTTCCCCCTCCCCAGACATTATCACTACTGTGAAGTGACTGAATTTCAAAGGAGTTGTGAATGCTGTGGCATATCTATATCTCATCCTTGTGTTCTTCTCTGCATGTGTAATAACCCAGAACTCTGGCAAGATTTGCCTACTTCCAGTGTCTGAGAGTCTGCTTTGATTTAAGGGTAATTTTGTTTTGAATAGGAGCACAGGGGCTCTAAGGGCATTTGGACTGAAACATTTACTGTAACCTCCGTGGAGTGGTTGATTTGTCACCCCTGTATCTACGACACAGAAAATTTCAATTAATTTAAGCATATGGCATGGAGAACATGATGTCTGAGTCCTTATAAAAGCTGATCTGTGGTGGGAAGTTATTTTCTTTGTCTGGATTGTTAGTATGCTCTGTCAGTTCTACCTCATTTGTTCACTGAGTGTCCACTTGATGTGGCCATGTTGTACGTAGGAAAGACTGTGGGATAGAAAGTCAAGAGGTTTAAGTTTTAAACCTAGCTCTGCTGTAGAGTTGCCAGAACTAGCAAAACCAAAACAAAACAAAAACAAAAACACCACGATGCTCAAAGTTGAATTTCAGATAAACAAGGGATAGTTATTTAGTATAAGTATGTCATACTTATTACATATGATGTACTTATACTAAAAAATTATTTACTTACCTGAAATTCAAATTTTCTTGTGTGTCTTATATTTTATCTGGCAACCCTGTTCTGCTGGGAGCTAGTTATGTGATCTTTGGCAAGTTACTTCACCTCTTTGGGTCTTAATCCTCATCTGTAAAATGAAGGAATTGGAATAGGATCTCTAAAGCCTCTCATATTCCTTTTATAATAATGTATCCAAAGATACTCTCACATAAGTGTACAAAGGCGGATATATAAGGATGTTCTTTGTTGCTTTGTTTGACTTGCAAAGATTGGAGGAAACTTGTGGTAGAGACTGTACTATTTCCAACTCTGTTTCCTCCCGTATACTTTAGTAAAAGAAGTCTTAATTTATGATGGGCATATGGTGCCTGGAGTAAAGACCACATTTCCCAGCCTTCTTTGTAACAAAGTATGACCATGTCACATAAGTTGTGTTAAGTAGCATATACAGCTTCTGGGAAGTACACTTAAAGAGAGAAGCATGGCTTTCACCCTTTTTTCCCTTTCCTTGTTGGCTGGAATGCGGACACTATAGCTGGAGTTGGAGCAGCCATCTTGGACCATGAGGTGAACTTGGAATGAGGCCATGCCTGGCAGAATAAGAAGAGGGCAGGGACCTAGGTATCTGATATTGTAAATTACCAGAGCAGCCCTGCACTACCTACTTCTACACCTTTTTGTAGTAAAGAAAGACAATTTTGTCCTCTTTAAGACAGTGTTATCTTGAGTACAGCTAGACTTTATCCTAAATAATATACAAACTAAATATGTCAGGGAGAGAATGGCTAAATTAGTTAGGGTACACCCACAAAATGCAATATTGGGAAGCCTTTAACAAGATTAATAAGATCTATAAGTACCAATATGAAATATTTGCATAATTATGTAAGTTGAAAAAGCAAGCTACAGAACAGAGTGTATGTTACCATTTGTGTAAGGAGAAGGAGCTATAGGAATGCATGTGTGTATGCAGACTGTCTCTGAAAGAACAGATGAAACTGGTAATAGTCATTGCCAGGCGCTGGGGAACTGAAAATCTAGAGTGAGAGGAGGAAGACATTTTTACTATATCTTTTTGTACATTTTTCAATTTTGAAAATTGTTTTTTGAAAGTTCTGATAGGCTTGCTGAAGCTCTCCAGAACACTGTGTACAGGCTTTGTCCTTCATGCTGTGGAGGACCTAGAGATAAGTTGAATTGAGTCCTTTGTCTTCTGGGAGTTTGTGCTCCAACAGGAGGGTAAAGACGTGAGAACTGATTGATCGCTGTCAGCAATTTGAAGAAGAAAATGGTTAAATTTCAGAGCAGAGAAAGGAAGGACTGTGGGAGATAAGGAAAGGGAAGGGGAGTGACTTTTCACAATGGGAGGTAGGTAGAAAGTTGCACGGTCCTTCATTATTGGAGACCATTGCAATTTCTGCCTCTCTTAGTGTCCCCCTCTTCCCCTCCCCTATTCTCCAGTGAGCCAAACGAAGGAACCAGAAAATTCTTTCTTTGAAAAAACATTTTCTTTTTCTGCTTGCAAAAGTAATGCAATTCAAACTTGAATTATAAAACATTCAAACCTGAAAGAAATATTTAACAAAGAAAATGGATATCCCATCCTTCTAAGATAACGTACTATTAAATTTGGAGTGTATTCCTTCACATTTTTCCTATGCATGTATTAACATTATAAATGCATATGGTATTCTAACTTGCTATTTTTGGTTTAACAATACATGTTGGACGCCTTTCCATGTGAGTACGTCGGACCGCCTCATTCTTTTTAATAACCATCGAATATTCTATTGAGTAGACAGACAATTTTATTTAATCAATCCCTTATCGTGGACATCTGGTTTGTTCCTGGTTTTCCAGTATTACTAGTAGTTACCAAATTGAGCAAGGGTTTCTGAAGAAGGAACTGCTAGGAGAGAATATCTAGGGCAAATGATACGAACATGTAAAATTATAGTAGCTCGCGGGGCTGGCCCCGTGGCCGAGTGGTTAAGTTCGTGCGCTCCGCTGCAGGCGGCCCATTGTTTCGTTGGTTCGAATCCTGGGTGCGGACATGGCACTGCTCATCAGACCACGCTGAGGCAGCATCCCACATGCCACAACTAGAAGGACCCACAACGAAGAATATACAACTATGTACCAGGGGCTTTGGGGAGAGAAAGGAAAAATAAAATCTTTAAAAAAAAAAAAAAAAAAAATTTTAGTAGCTCTTGCCAAATTGCCCTTCAAACAGTTGTGCAAATTTCTGCTTCCACAGTGAGTATGAATTCCTCTTTAACCACAAATTTTCCAATCCTGAGCTTTTTATCAGTATTATAAGCAAAAGCATTAAACCTCCTTTGAATTTGTATTTCTTTCATTCTTCGTAGGCATCTTAGTTTAGCACCCATTTGGAGTTCCCCCTTGGTGAGCTGTCTGTTCACATGAAAGGAGAGACCCTAACTCACTGGTGAAAAGTGTTCTTTCCTGAATATCCCATTCAAGAGACAACAGTCTCTAATCAGGTAATTCCTTAAGCCACAAGAAACTCCAGTTTCCCTTTTAATAGTTGAAGACCAAATCTAAAGACAACTTAAAGAACTTAAGGTTTGAAATAAAGTACTTAAAGACCCTAGTACTTTGGTTTTTATAGCTTAGAGTTTGAAATTTGTTAAATAACAGCTTTAATGAGATGTAATTCATATACCATACAATTCACCCACTTAAAGTATACAATTCAGTAATTTTTAGTATATTTAAAGGGTTGAGCAATCATTACTACATTATTTAGAACATTTCATTACCCAAAAATGAAACTCCTGTTGATGGCTCGCTCAACTTTGTCCCGTAATGCTTTTCTGGTCTTCACCCAGTTTTGTGGTAGTGTAGCTGAGGGTTTGCTGATCCTGGCTTTCAGTCATCTGGCCTGTGTTTGCTTTGGGAAAATAATTAAAGGAGAAAGTTTCTTGGTTAGAGAACTTTCTAGTTATTCAATTCAGTTCATTTATTCATTAATTCCATAAATTTATTAAGCTCTCACTATGTGCCAGAAACTGTTTTAATAATTAGGGATATAAGGATGAAAAAAGATGGATTTAAATCTTGGTTTCAAGAGCTAGTAGTCTAGTATGATGGTTCCCAAATAGATAGTTACACAAACAATGAATTACACTTGTGCAACTTAGCATGGAACACGTATCAGAACACATAACAGGGGTCCATCACTGGAAGGCTCACCTGTGTAGGACACAGAGAAAGCTTCCCTGGGGGAGTGACACGTTAGCTATGATATGAAGGATGACTGGGGAAGGGTGGAAGTATGGACATTCCAGGTAAAGGGAATAGCAGGTGTGAAGACCCAGAGGGAGGAGGTGGCAAGTGGGAAGGACAGGAAGGGAATAGTGGACAAGAAAGCTCTGAAGGGAGGGCAGTTTCAGGTGAGATTATGGAGGTTGGTTGTTGCCACGTCAGGCAGGACTTCCTAGGCCATGACAACTAGTTGGGACTTTGTTTGCTTGCCACAGTGAGTAGCCAGTGAGGAGAATGGAGAAGTTAGAAATATGAGGCCCTTGTTCTCTGAGATCCTTTGATCATAACCACCGTTATCTTTATTGGAAGCTTTTTTGTTTTTTGCTGAGGAAGTTTCCCCCTGAGCTAACATCTGTTGCCAATCTTCCTCTTTTTGTATGTGAGCTGCCACCACACCATGGCCACTGACACACAAGTGGTGTGTGTGTTCCTGTGCCTGAGAACCAAACCTGGGCCACCAAAGCAGAGTGCACCAAACTTAACCACTAGGCCACTGGGTATGGCCAAAAGAGGCTATTTTCTACTGAACTTTGTATCAAGGTCCCGGGTCCAGGTGATTAAAATAAAGAAAATAAATATTCAAGGATTTTTTTTTCTTTCATTTTTACCCCCTTGGACAGCTAGTTAACTCTTTCTCATTCTGATAGTTTGCCCTGAAAGAGGACTTTGTGTCATGGTGAATTCTAGTATAATGGTAAAGAAGGGGGTTAGACAGAAGTTGATGAGTACCAGTATCTTTTCGCAAAATGCGTATCAGTAAGGGAGTCCCTGTGAATCCTTTTCATCTCCCTAGAGAAGCAGGAATTTATGAGTCACTGTGCACATGCCCACTAATTCCTTTTTAAATTGTCCTATAACAAGCCCTAACAAGATAGATACAGGATGCTTTTGTTGGTAGCAAATATCATGATGAAATAAACATTCCATGAAGTTCACTTCATTAAGGATGGAGAACCCAAGATGTAAGTGAGATGTTTCCATAGCTAAGGGCCAGAAGACATTGTAAAGGAAATAAAACTGTTGTGGTGGCATTAAATGTTTCATGGGCTTTCATATATACACATATACACACCTTTACCTGGATGAATTCACTTACATCTTGATAATTTTGGTATTTGAAACATTTCTTTAAAACTATTTGTTTAAAATACTTTGTCTCTTTGAATTGCCTCTTTACCTTTATCTAGTAGAAGATAGCATCTTTGTTATTATTCACCACAGGATTCTAATAGGTTTACTGGGATACATTGCACAGCGTGTCATTTGCTATACTGTGCTTTGTACACAGTAGGCACACAGTAAATATTTGATTTCACTTAGAATTGAATAGCATCCATGGAATGGAAAAATTAATCTTCCATCAGGTATGATTTGGGATAGTATGATGCCCAGGGGACGAAAAGGTTCTTTTTAATATTTTCTTAAAGCCCATAGGCAGATTTTAATTTGGTGAATAAAGGAAGTATCTGATTACAAGCAACTTTTTCTCCCCATGAAGAGATGTTCTCCACTATCTTATTAGTAACTCATTCCTGAGCATGGTTGCTTTATCAGTACCTCCCTTATATGAAACCTTAATTTCTACCTCTACTATTGAAGCTCATTTCCTGTGATCCTTTCCTAAGTGATAACGGAGTCATCATTCAGCTGTCACAATTTACCTACTTACTTGAGTTGATAATGCTCACCTTAAAAAGTAGACGTGCCATGGTATTTAGAATCAAGACTACAGCCTTCTCCCTATCCCCTACTTCCTATTCCTTTAGTTTTTCTCTTTGTTAGTCTCCTTATTCCCCAAATGGGAATGATGGTAATATCTCTAGTTGATGTGAGGGTCTTCTTGTGGTCAGTGATTGATAAACTCTAAAGTTCTAGACAGATGTTAGTCACTGATATTATTTTGTTCTTATCCCCTCACTGGTGAGGGGGAGTGTAGTCAATGGTACACACTGAAAGCTGTGACCAGGTAACTTAGATGGAGTGACACTGGGCTCAATCCAGAGGACAGCAGGGAATTCAGCCTCCTGCTCCTTATGACGATCTTTCAATGGAGAATAACTTGCAGTGTTGGTAGTTGGGAACATAATTTATTTTTAGCATAATTTTAGAATAATTTAGCATAATTTATTTTTAGAATGTCTCCTATGTGTGAGATTGAAAGGTGTTCAAGGTGTGTTGTGGTCTGAGTGCATCACTTAGGTTCTCATTTTAACCCCCACATCATCTTTGAGATGAGTGCAAGAGCCATGATCCCCATTTAACTGATGATGAAACTAAAGCTCAGGGGTCAGTCTGACACAGTATGAGTCACAATTAGAAACTGAAACAGTTGCAATAAGTTCAGTGGTTTTCCTCCACAGCACTTTGTCCACAGCTCTATTAGGCTGTCAGAGTCCAACCTTAAGTGGGTGGTCTTCTCCAACCTGGGGGGGGTCCTTTTGAGTAGAGTTTCCTGCTAATCCTGGGTGTCACCTAGGCCCAAAACATTAGATTACATACCATGGCATGATAATCCCACCCCTTCATCAGGCCAGGTCAGTGAACTCCTGATTATGTTGCGTGTGAGCTAGCCAAATCTTAAAACAACTTAAGAATCTTTTTGCTAATGAAAATGTTTTTCACTTCCTTCCCCTTATTTCTGACTAGTGTGTAGATAGATTGCTCTTCTCCATTTTGATTCCAATGACAGAAATCACTAATCAGGCATGAGACTTTCCCACTAAATCTAGTTTTGACTTTAAAGTCTCTCTAAACCCAATGCACCAGGTAACCAGTCACTCCCATTTGCTGTCCTTTGTTGCTTTTTCACTGTCAGTGTAGCTTATAACATTCTCATTACTTAATCACTTAGGTGGGGGGCAGGGGGAAATGATTTAGAGTTAGTTTATTTTGAAAAGCAAGCTATGAGAAGAAAGTCATGAAATTCTATTTTTGGTGTAGGAATAAGAACGTTATTAGAAACCCAATGTTGAATTGGTTGTAAGTTTTTTCCCTGAAACTCAGTGGGAGGATTTCCAAGAAGTTGAATGATAGATCTTTTGTGGAGCGTAAAATACACTTGATGGAGCAGCTGATGGAAAAGCTAATTAACAAATAGTTACTAATTGGGGCATTTTATCCTGTTGAGAGGAGTTTTGAGAAAAGGATTGTTTTTTTTCTTTGTAAGAACACTTTATTCCATTCCTGAGTTCAACATGGTCGTTTACTTTGTTGATTAGTTTAGAATGGAAAAGGAATTGTTAAATGAGATTTTTCATTGTTAAATTCCAGCTCTATTTTAGGCTTCCTCTCAGAGTTAGCTATAGATTTAACTACTAAACTTTAGCGAACTTTGTCGAGTTGGACTTTTAGAGCTGAGGTTAGCTGTTAACTTCCTGTTCCTGGCCTCCATCTGAATGGGTCTAGCTCTCCTAGGTCAAGGCCTGGCAGAGTCCTGCAGATTTCTTGAGTGTTCTCAACCTTTCTTTACCCAGAGAATGACATCTGTGGGTTCTCAGCTTGTGCTTCCTGATTTCTGGGATTTCCTTCCAAGCAGCAGAGTCAAACGGTAGATGGATGAGATAATGGGACCAGACAATGGCATGATTTATTACCTCTGCTGACTCCAGCTGAAGTCAGCGGGAGAAGCAACAGGCCAGCTCCCTTGAGAACACAGGCTCGACCTAAGGTCTGGTCTTCTTTTCTGGGACATTGTTCCTACTGTGGCACAACCCCTGAGGTGGCACTAACAAGACTACATTGTGGATCTCCCCTGCCACCATAGGTGAGATGGTTTTATTTGGAGGTGACTTTTCTCATTCTCATGCTATTGCTATGAACTGGGGTACCCCTGTTAGGGCAACTGATTGTTATGTATGTAGCTCTGGAGATCATGAACACTGTTCAGTCAAGTTCCTTCTGTGTACCTTACTGTTGTGCTTAAAAGAGTACATGTTATTCCATGCTAAGACCTGCTCTTTCTCTGCATTTTGCTCTCTGTCTTGGTGAAGTATGACTCTTGCCTCAAGGTCTGGCTGACTGGCACAGTTTCTCTTGCATTTGTTAACTGAATGCCTTGATATATTTTCCTCCTCCCATATAATAGATTCCCCCTGTGATCAATACTTTCCACGTAACAGCTGTTGCTTAACTGGCTTATATTTTTTGCTTTTCCCCATTTATCTAGAGTGTGGTCAGAAAAGAAAGTGAGCTATTCCTTGTTCATCCTTACAAGAAGAGTTCTGTGATATGGCACTGTAATTTTTGTACTTTTTGTCTCCTAATACTGTGAATGTTCTACTGCCCCATAATCTTCCTGTCTGTAATTTCTCTTTAGACACTGGAAATGTAATTAGTGCTGATTTTAAAGGTTGACACATTTCTTCTTCCTTGTGTTTTTTATTCAGTTCATAGTTTTGGCGGGGAGGGTACCACCTATAAGCAAAGTATTGGCTGAGCTGCTGTTGGGGTCCAAAAATGAGTGAAGGCCTTAGCTTCATGTGGATGGACAGGGTAGGTGAGATATGGACACAATGCCATTCAAAGTAGAAAATGATACAGACCAAAAGTACAGTGTGGGCAGAGTACTGTGAGCATGTAGAATAAAGAAAGGAATCCTAGAAGGCCTCCTGGAAGAGGTAGCATTTGAAATAGCCATGGGAAGTCTAGGCTTTAAGCTCCATGAGGTCAAGGCCTGTGGATTCTCTTGGGTATTGTTGTATGCTCAGGGCTGAGTATAGTCCTTAGCTCATAGTAGGTGTTCCATAAATATTTATTATGAAGATGATGATTTGGGATTTAGCTATGTACATATGATGTTGGAAAAGTCTTAATCAAAGGAAAGGAGTGATTACAGAGAGGAATAGAGTAGAAGATGAAAACAAGAATCATCTGTGGGAATCATATCTGTCTACAAATGTATAAGAAGATTTTCATCTGTTAATTTCGGCTTGTGCTACACACCAAATTGTTCTAGTCACAGGCAGAGAGCCTTTGTTAAAAATGAGAGTTAGAATGGGAACGTGGGGCTTGCTCTGGCCCCTTATCCAATCATGTCTCTTTAGCATTGATGGCTGGGTCATATACTTCTTGCAAGGAAACTCTTGGAAAAGAAGGAGGTGACAGAGGGCAGTGATATTCTTCTTTGAAATGGAATTTGATTAGCCTCTCCTCTGTTCAGGTGGTAAGCAGAGCCCAACTAGAGAGGTTATAACATCTCCTCATCGTTTTCAAAGGCTTGGATGCATTAGCGGAGACGATGGTGTTGTCATGGTGAAAGAAGATTATCCCAACCTGCCTGACCTAATCCTAGGTTTCACAGACACAGAATGGCAGAGAATCTGAATAGTCAAATAAAGAAGGGAGGAACAGCAGGGAAGTAATCTTTAGTATGGGCCACTGCCCATTTTATTGGCATGTTCATTTTAGAGGATTTTAAAAATCGCTTTGTGTTGGCGCAGGTTAAAGAAAAACCAAGAACACCCATGACGTGATGAGCAGACTTAAGGCTTAAGCAAAATTAGATAAAGGTCAAGCTGTTGAATTTTGCAAGAGAATTTTTGTGTGTGTGTGTGACTCTAAAGTAATAATAACAAATTGTTAAGTACTTTCATAGTAATTGTAAATGATTTCAATACATGCATTTTTGCATTTTAGTTGTTGATTTGATGTTCCTTAATGTCCATGTTCTATTTATAAGTTAGCTAAAATTTGAACATACTTTAATTTTAAGTATTAAGTTCTTATAGATTAGTGACTTTTCTATGGATACTGTTTCACTAAAACATATTTTTGTTGTTGTTGTTGTTTTTACTGAGGAGGATTCACCTTGAGCTAACGTCTGTTGCCAATCTTCCTCTTTTTGTATGTGAGCCACCACCACAGCATGGCCACTAACAGAAGAGTGGCGTAGGTCTGCGCCCAGGAACTGAACCTGGGCTGCCAAAGCAGAGTGTGCTGAACTTAACCACTAGGCCCACCAGGGATGGCCCCTCACTATAACACATTTTTGGTACTTTTTTAATAGTATATATTTGTACATAATAACATGCTTCAATTTTTGTCTTCTGTGGTCAAGCCTTATTGCCTTGGCTTGACTGTAAGTCCCAAATGGGTAAGTTCCAGACAGAGCTATTGTCTGATCCAGCTCTAACCCCTGATGTGACTAGCATAATGGTTGGCCCATCATAGTTCTTCAGAATTTATGGGATTAAATTAAAGTATGTCATTTCTTTCATTGTTGTGATATTTATTTGTAAATTGAGGCAGGAAAATTGTGGTAGATACTGTTTCTACCCAACAACTGTTACTCACATTCTTTCTTGATAACAGGAACTGATTTTGCTTGGATTGACAATATATCCAGGCCCAGAAGATGAACTATGATTGATATAAACTGTTCAAGATAACCCTACTTCCTTTGATAGATTTCTAATTACCCAGCATCCCTAGTAGTTAGAGGTGGTCATGTAACCCATGGGTTACTGAGACATAAGGTCATTTAGCTACAAATAAATTTTTTATTTTTTTTTATAGTGGTTTCATGCATGGTAGATAGTTCACCAGCCATAGCGCCTTTAGAGATTCTTCTTAAAGGGACCCAAATGAGTGTAATAAACATAGTTTCAGAAAACAAACCATTTTTTAAGAAATATGTATGTGTATGGATTTTCCTAACAACCAAAGCTTTAGAAAATGGAATGGGATTCCTTTGAAAGTAGTGAATTTCCCATCAGTGGAGGATGCGTTCAAACAGATGAAATAACCATGCGGAATTTTTTTTTTTTATTTCTTTTTAAAGATTGGCACCTGAGCTAACAACTGTTGCCAAGCTTTTTTCTCCCCAAATCTCCCCATCACATAGTTGTATAGTTTTAATTGTGGGTCCTTCTAGTTGTGGCATGTGGGATGCCACCTCAATGTGACCTGACAAGTGGTGCCATGTCTGCGCCCAGGATCTGAACCAGCGAAGCCCTGGGCCGCTGAAGGGAGTACATGGACTTAACCACTTGGCTATGGGACCAGCTCCCGGAAATTTTTATGTAGAGATTTCAACATTACAGAAATGACTGGGCATGTGGCCTGTAAAGCCTTTGTAAAGTACACATTATGTTGATTTTTTTCCCCGTTGATTGCTCAAATATGGTGCATTGAGGTACATGTCATAGTTGGAGAAATTATTCTTCATTAATGCTGAGTGGACTGAGGGTGTTGTGTAGAGGACTTTGACTGTGTTTTGCAGTCACAGATAACTATATAGTTGATAAGGACTTGGGTTTCAACTTGTGTGTCAACTCTGCCTGTTAGGGGCTGCCTAGACTTCCTTGTCAAGAAGTCTGATAATGTAACTGAACTTACAGGAAGGAGTGCTGTGATTGGTTAGTGATGTCTGTCCTGGGCTTGGCGTTGAGGGCTGTGGCATGTGTGGTACATATCTGCCATCCCTATTGGTAGAATCTGTTTATTTTACATTTTTTGGAATTGAAGTTGGAGAGAACAGGAGAAAACAGTGGACAGCCCAGAGATAAACCCTTGCATATATGGTCAAATAATTTTCTACAAGGATGGTAAGACCATTCAGTGGGGAAAGGACAGTTTTTGCAACCAATGGTTCTGGGAAAACTGAATCTCCACATGCAAAAGAGTGAAGTTGGACCCTTACCTTACACCATATAAAAAACTTAATTCAAAATGGATCAAAGACATAAGAGTTAAAACTATAAAACACTTAAAACATAGGGAAAGTTTTCATTACCTTGAGTTTGGCAATCTTTTCTTGGATAGGACACCAAAAGCATAGATAATAAAAGAAAAAATAGATAATTTGGACTACATCAAAATTGAAATCTTCTGTACATCAAAGGACATTATCAAGAGTGAAAAGACAACCACAGAATGGGATAAAATGTTTGCAAATCATCTATCTGATAAGGGGTAATATCCAGAATATATAAAGAAGTCCTACAACTCAACAACAAAAAACCAAGCAACCTAATTAAAATATGAGTGAAGGACTTGAATAGACATTTCTCTAAAGAAGAGATATAAATGGCCAATAAGCACATGAAAAGATGCTAAACACCAGTAAGCATTAGGGAAATGCAAATCCAAACCACAACAAGATACCACCTCACACCTATTAGGATGGCTATTATAAAAAAAAAAAACGTAGGGGGGCTGGCCCACTGGCGCAGCAGTTAAGTGTGCACGTTCCGCTTCAGCGGCCCGGGGTTTGCCGGTTCGGATCCTGGGTTTGGACATGGCACCGCTTGGCAAGCCATGCTGTGGTAGGTGTCCTACATATAAAGTAGAGGAAGATGGGCAAGGATGTTAGCTCAGGGCTGATCTTCCTCAGTGAAAAGAGGAGGATTGGCAGCAGTTAGCTCAGGGCTAATCTTCCTCAAAAAACAACAAAAAAATCATGGGCCGGCCTGGTGGTGTGGTGGTGAAGTTCGTGTGCTCCACTTTGGCAGCCTGGGGTTCATTGGTTCAGATCCTGGGCGCAGACCTACACACCACTCATCAAGCCATGCTGTGGTAGCATCCCACATTGAAAGTAGGGGAAGATTGGCACAGATGTTAACTCAGAGGCAATATTCCTCAAGCAAAAAGAGGAAGATTGGAACAGATGTTAGCTCAGGGCCAGTCTTCCTCACCAAAAAAAAAAACCAAGCAAAAACTGAAAATAATGAATATTGGCAGGCTGTGGAGAAATTGGACCCTTATGCATTGCTGGAAGGGATGTAAAGTGGTACAGCTGCTGTGGAAAACAATATGATACTTACTCAAAAAATTAAAAATTGAATTACCATATAATCCAGCAATTCCACTTTTGGATATATACCCAAAAGAATTGAAAATAGCGACTCAAACACATATTTGAACACTCATGTACACAGCAGCGTTATCATAATAGCCAAGATGTGGAAGCAACCCAAATTGACAGATGGATGGATAAATAAAATGTGGCATATATATATGTGTACACATATATATATATATGTGTACAGACATATATATATATATATATATACACACACAATGAAATATTATTCAGCCTTAAAAAGGAACGAATTCTGACAGATGCTACAACATGGATGAACCTTGAAGACATGCTAAGTGAAAGAAGCCAATCACAAAAGGGCTAGTACTATATGATTCTGCTTACATGAGATATCTAGAGTAGTAGTCAAAAACATGGAAACAGAAAGTAGAACAGTGGTTGCCAGGGGCTGGGGGAGGGCAGAGTGGGGAATTATTCTTTAGTAGGTATGGAGTTTCAGTTTGGGAAGATGAAAAAGTTCTGGAGAAGGATGGTGGTGATAGTTGCATACTAATATGAATGTACTTAATGCCATTGAACTGTACACTTGAAATGATAAATTTTATTTTATGTATATTTTATCACATGAAAAAAGGGACATGACAGAAATGAGATTAACTTTCTAGTCCTCAAATGTGATTTGGTGCTTTTCTTCTCTCATACTTACATTCATTCGGAATACTTTGTTGAGTATCCATTGTGTGCTAGACACTGTTCTAGGTGTTAGGAATATAAAACTGAACAAAAACAAGCAAAACTTCTTCCTTCTTGGAGCTTGCATGTTAGCAGAGCAGATAGACAATAAACAACAACAACAGAGTAGAATATATGGGATGTGAGACGGTGATTAGTGATATGAGAAGAATAAAACAAGATTAGAGTGAAAAATGCTCCATCATGGAGGGCTTTGTTGTCCCTTTTAAGGACTTGGGTGTTGCTCCATGTGAAATCCATTGGAGGATTTTTTGAATAGAAGAGTGATGGGATGTTTTAACAGGATTCCTCTGGCTTCTGTGTTGAAAACAAACCATAGTGGGGAATGGTAGAAGCAGGAAGACTGGAGGCAAATGCTCTAGTCCAGGTGAGAGGGGTTTGTGACTTGGACCAGGATGGGCGCAGTGGGAGGGGTGGGAAGTGGTCAGATTCTGGATGTATTTGATGATAAAACTGAGTGGATTTGCTGATAGGTTTGGTTGGGATGAGAGAGAAAGAGAACTGAGAATGATTCTAAGGTTTAGGGACTGGACAATTGGTGGGATGGAGTTGTCTTTTACTGATGGGAATGTTTCAGGGGAGCAGGTTTGGAAGGTGAACTCAGGGATTTGGTTTTGGCCATCTGAAGCTTGGGATGTCTATGAGACATCCAAGTGGAGATGATCAATCAGTTGGCTCTGTAAGTTTGGAATTCATGCGAGAGAGAGCCAGGGTAAGGATATAAATTTGGGACTGATCAGCAGAAGTCTGAATCACATCACCGAGAGTGTGAGTATAATATAAAGTTTATAGTATAAATAGAGCAGAGAGGATGGCCGAGAACTGAGCCCTGGGATGTTCCAACATTAAGACGTCAAGTAGATGAGGAGGAATGAAACAAGAGAGTATGGTATCCTTGAAGTCAAGTAAAGAAAAGTATTTCGCAGGGCAGGGCATTATCAGTTGTTTCAAATATTTCAGATAGATTTGGTAATATAAGAAGTGGAAATTGACTATTGGGTTTATCAAGATTATTGATGACCTCTATATCGCTAAGAGCTCTTTTGAGGAAATGGTGGGGGAAAAAGCTTGGTTCTAATTGGAGGCCATATCCTAGACAACTTTTTCAAGAAATTTTGCTGAAAAAGTAGGTTAATGTGGATACAAATCCTCTTTCCTTCATTGGGATGGGATAAAGCCATTAAACAAATCATACAGTTCTTTAAAAATATTGACAAAGTGGTTAGAAGAAATTCTCATTTTTTTTTCCTTTTAAAAAAATAAATTTCTTTGTGAACAACATTGGAATAAGGACTTGTTTTCAGTGTGAAGGTCATAGGATTGTCCTTGGCATGGTCAAATCAAATGATGCAAAGCTTTCAATGCTTAAAAAGTGCTACGTTATTAATTAGTTGTGTTTAGTTACACTTTTCTGATTTTCTCTCTTTTTAGCCTTGGGGACTGATGGTTGAGAAACAGAAAAAAATTGACACACATGAAAGTGTTTTTCTTTTCTTCGGCTGTTGTCCCAGTTTCTAAGTGGTTTCAGAGGGATTGTAGGTGTAAATTGGCCTAGTTTGGTAGTCAATTATCATTTAAAATAATTTTGAATTGTTTAACAGGCAGATTATAAGTAATTTTCACATACTAAAATAGGACAAAACAATTAGCTTCTGTTTCCCATGTGTTTAATATTTCAAGAACAAATTTACAACTTGTAGCAATTTGAACTTTAGCTCCATTTGTGAAGTTTACATTTTTAGTCACATCTCACTTTATATCAAAGGTGATATGTTGATAGCTTATTTCCCTATAACAACATATTTGTGGCTTATAATTGCAGTTGGTTAGACTTTTGTGTTAAGAACTTGAGGACACATTCTTCATAAGTGTGTATTCAGGCTTTAAACATTTATTTGTTCATTCATACCATCCGATTTCCTGAAAGGTGATTAACCGTGAAACATGGGTACAAATAGAGCTAAAAGAGCACGAGACGACAGGGGAAGCTAAAGGTGTTTGTGGCAGGAGGAGAATTCAGAAATGAGCCCTGCTGCTCTTGTGTTGTTGTTTATACTCCTCTCTGGGATCAGAGGAAGGAGTGGGAAAGCATGCAAATCTGTGCATGAATAGGAGACAAGAGGGGAAATTGTATTGACCGGCAGTAAGAATGTGCTTTAGAATTAGATAAACTTGGATTCCGGTCCTAGCTCTTACATTTATTAGCAGTTGGACCTCAGTTAAGCTTCCCAACAGACCCTCAGTTTCCTCATCTGTAGACTGAGGGCGATGATACTGCTTTCCTGTGGCTGCTGTGAAGAATAAATGAGATAATGTATGTGAAGCACATAGTACAGGAGTTCTCAACTGGGGGCAGTTTTGCCTCCCAGGGGAACATTTGGCAATGTCTGAAGACATTTTTGACGAGCACACTTGGTAGGAGTGGAAAGCTGTTACTGGTGTCTAGTGGGTAGAGGCCAGGGATGCTGCTACACCTCCTATGATGCACAGGACAGCCCTCACAACCGTTATTTGGCCCCACTATCAATAGTGCTGGGGTTTAGCACGATGCCTGGCCCAGAGCAAAGACTCCAAAAGTGTTAGTTCTTATCATCATCATCATGATCATTATTGTCATCAGCATTGTTATCATCAACTGTTGACACAAAAATTTTCAGTTGGTTGCCAGTTTTTTTCCCCCTTGAACATGTTTCTGGCTCTCCTCACTTCCTTACCCTATAGGTGAATTTATCTCTGTACCTCAAGCTTAGATTTCTGTCCCAGCCTTTTCAAATACTTCCCTGAGTCTTTTCTGATAGGCACATTCATATCAGATTAAGATTTCTTAACCATTTATCTCCTGTTCTTCTTTTATTCCCCATTGTTGGGTAAGTGTGGTGGATAAGAGTGTGTGTTCTAGAGTCAGTCTTCTTGGATTGAAATCCAAGCACCACTACCTGCTAGAAGTGTGCCTTAGGCAGATTAATTAATTTTCTCTGTCTCAGTTTTCTCCTCTGTAAAATGGGTATTATGTTGTACCTTCTCATAGGGTTGTGAACATTAAATGAAATAAGCTATGTAAGCTTCTTGGTTCAATGCTTGGCACGAAGAAAGTGCTGAGTATATATTATTTCATGAGTGAATAGAAGCTGCACCAGGTTATTTTGCTTTTTCATCTCTGAGTGGTTGGGCTTTAGGTTAAATTCGTGAGAGATGAGCTATCTTGATAAGTAATAAACAACACAAGAAGGTCTCTACTGAGTAAACAGGTAGGGGAAGTGCATGAACCCTGCACTGTCTGGGACCTTAGCCACGAGCCACATAGAACTATAGAGCATTTGAAATGTGGGCTGTCTGAATGAGATGTGCTTTAAGTGTGACATATATGCAGGATTTAAAAGACTGAGTACAAAAAAAAAAGTGTCTCAGTGATTTTTAATATTGGTTACATGTTGAAATGATATTATTTTTGATATATTGGGTTAAATCAAATATATTATCAAAACTAATTTCATCCGTTTGTTTTTACATTTTTTAGAGTGGCTACTACAAAATGTAAAATTACTTGTGTAGTTTGCATCATATTTCCATTGGACTCTGCAGGGCTAACATAAGAGGCAGAATCAGAGTGCCCCTGTTGCCGTGGAGATGTCTCATAACCGTCACTGGCACACTGTGGATATAGTCATGGCTAGGCAGGAAGGGGAGCATGTTTCTGAGCCCAATTCATCTGGCTTATTTGGTTAAGTTCTAAACTGGGGACATGCGGATGATTTTGAGCTCTCTTTGGAACTTGGAAATGTAGGGAAGAAAAGTTTTCTGTCTGTACAAATTTAGAGTACGTCTGGAGAATAGTTTCAGGTGGCTGCCTTTGTTTCCAAAATGGAAGGGATCGAGCTTCTGGGAGAGTTGCTGTTCTCTGTTGCTTTGTGATCTAGTCCAGTGATTCATGATAAAAATGTGAAGCATACATGCACACGTGCAAAATCTCTTTCCACTTAATTGATTGCATTTGGGGGTAATCTTGTTTTGTAGGTTGGATGCTCCAATGCATTTTAAGGACTGGTTGGAGCTAATGTACTGCACAATCCAGAGACTCTCATGTGGTTATTTTTAATACAGCATGTTCTCCCATTTGATACCTTTTTGAGGACCGGAGGTGTGAAGTGATTAATTCTATTTAAAGATGAAAATCAAAGGTAACTTTATGCGTAATATTGCTCTGCAGGTGTTGATCTTTTAATTTATATGTGAAATTTTCTGCATGGTGCTTAAGAATTCAGTTTGCAGGTTAAAAAGTTGGCAAGGGAGATGATAATCTCTTATAACTAAGTCTTTGAATTTGGAAAATTATGGCAGCAATCTCAAGATTTTATAATTGTAAGAGTAAACTGCAAAGGATCCAAAAGGTCTGTCTTATGGTGGTCTCTGATATTTCTTTCTACATTAGAAGCATTCTGGAAAATGCAGACAAGATTATTGAAGAAAATAAAAAAAGATTGTACTTTTCCATTTAGTGGTCATCATTTTTTATGTTTCAGTGCATTCTTTTCTGGTCTGTTTTCTGTGCAGATTTCCTATCACAGAAGTGGGATCATGTTATAGTCATTTGGCAAAAATACATTGAATTCTTATTGTGTGGCAGGCACTGTACTAGGCGCTGAGGATACAGTGGTGACTGAGACCGACATTGGCTCGCCTCGCTAATGGGAGAAACTAGACAGTTAACTGTTAATTTACGGTTCAGCATGTTAAGGCATTTGATGGGGGAAATACAGGGTGCTGTGGGAGCACTGAAGTATCCCAGTGGGTGAGCTCAGCCTCACCCATTGGGATCTATGGTTTCCAATTATAATATCAGTGTTACCATATCAGAGCTTCTGGACCTTCAACAGTTTCTTTTGTGAGAAACAAGAATGTTTGAAGGATTAGGTGGGTATTTTCTGGGTAACCTCGTTTGATATCTGTATTAGTTTATCTATTGCTATATAACAAATTTCCCCAAAACTTAGTGGCTTTAAACAGTGATAGCTGTTTTCTCACAGTTTCTGTGTGTCAGGATTCTGGGAGCAGCTTAGCTGGGTCCTCTGGCTCAGAGTCTCTGACAAGTTGCAATTAATGTGCCAGCTGGGGCTGCAATCTCAACTGAAGGCTCGACTCGGGAAGGATCTGCTTCCAAGCTCATCTGTGAGGTTGTTGGCAGGATTCAGTTCCCCATAGGCTGTTGGACTGAGGGCCTTGGTTCTTCATGGGAAGCTGCCCTCAGTTCTTTGCCCCTTGGGCCTCTCCATAGGGCGGCTCACACATGGCAGTTGGTTGGCCTCCTCATTCCAGGAAGAGAGCTTGGAGTCTCTTTCCCAGAGGGAAATATTTTGGTGAGAGATTACTATTTAAATCTCCCTTGTTATGAACAGATACAATCTGGTAACCTTGGGAGCGTTCTGGATCCCCTCTCTTGATGCAGGTGCTGAGGAAGAACTTACAGGGATGTCTGGTCTCATCCATTCCAAAAAAGGGTAAAATATGCAGGTGACCTTCCTGGACCCTGAATAAATGCTCAGTTAGATTTTGGGAGACTCCAGTTTTTCACACTCAGTGTTAAATATTGTTAAATTGAAACTGACAGAGTTTACCATTAAATAAAAGAGATAACCAAGACTAGTCATTTTCAAAAGAAATGTGGAATTGGGAACTTTGCTTATTGTGTTGGTGGTTGTGAGCTTTGTTTCTTGATGTCTCCTATTTGTTATTCTTCACATTAAGCTTCCTGGTTGACTTTTTTTTCCTCTCCTGCTTCCTGACCCCACAGAAGCCTTTTTAGGAAGGCATATAATAGTGGAGTACTAATAGCAGAGCCTTTGGAGTTAAACTGTAGGGGAGGAAGAGCTATTCCTCTACCCTCTAGGTTCTTTTGGCTGGTCTGAGAATTAAATTGACATGAGACAGAATAACAGGAGAAAATCAAACAAAGTTTAATAACATGTATACATGGGAGAAACCCAGGAAAACTGAGTAAGTTGCCAAAATGGCAGAAGCCACTACCTTAAATACCATCTTCAGCTAAGGACAAAGGAGGATGTTGGGGGTAGTGGTTTGGGACTTCAAAGGGGAGCAAGGAATTCACATGGAGATGGAAAATCAATAAAGACAATGAGAGATGGAGAGTACTTTGATTAAATGGCCCTTGCTGGGTTCCTCCCTGTCTATCCCACCTAGTGTATGTTATGCTATAGTTATCTTATGATATTAGCTCCTTCCTGGAACAGACCTTCTATCTTAAATTCTTTTAGGTGGTTAGGGGGAAGGTCAGAGTTTCTTCCTGAGTCTTTTATCTTTAAAGAGTAATTGAGCCAAAGAGACACATTTTGGGGTGGCAAATTCTGATCCCCCAAAACTGCTTAGTTCTACCACTTACCAGTTTCACATAACCTTGGGCAAGTTACATATCCTCTCTCTCAGTTTTCTAATGTATAAAATGGAGATTATGATGGAACCTACCTTTAAGGAGAGGGATAAATGAAATGATATACTCAAAGCACTTCACACATGGCCTGGCATACAGGAAGCAGCATACACTTAATCGTATTTATTGTTTGAAAACAAATAATGGATGACCTCTCTGTAGAGAGGTGGGGATGCAAGATGTGAACCTGACTGAAGATGTAATTATTTAAAAGAAAACAAAACTGGGCAACTCTGCTTTAGACCAGAGGTCAGCAAATTAGGACCCAAGGGCAAGTCAGTTCCACCTCCTGTTTTCATATAGCCCATGAGTAACACTGGATCTTTCATTTTTAAGTGGTTGAAAAAGATCCAAAGAATAGTATTTCAGAGCACATGAAAATTATATGAAGTACAAATGTCCATAAATAAAGTTTATAAAATAAAAACAAATAAATAGGTAAAATTTAAAAATAAAAAATAATTAATTAAAAATAAAATTAAGTTTATACAGTAGGCACACTGATTCATTTAAGCATTGTCTCTAGTTGCTTCATGCTACAATGGCAGAGTTGGGTAGTATTCAGATTTAGGAAGTAACATATCCTAAGGTTGAATAGACTAAATGACTTTCAAATTCCCTCCTCTTTTTAGTTTATAGAAGTTGACTCTATATTAAATAGCAAGTTATTGAATATATTTCTTCTGAAATAACACACAAATATGAAATAAAGATTTCTTTTTGTTGTTAATATTGGCCTGGCTTTCATGTAATTTTATGGGATTATTATGATTAAAATATATTAGTTAAGTTTCCGTTAATATTAGGCTGAGAGGCCGGCCTGGTGGCATAGGGGTTAAGTTCACACACTCTGTTCCCGCAGCCTGGGGTTCATGGGTTCGGATCCCAGGTACAGACCTGCACATCACTCATCAAGCCATGCTGTGGTGGCATCCCACATAAAATAGAGAAAGATGGCACAGATGTTAGCTCAGTGACAATCTTCCTCAAGCAAATAGAGGAGGATTGGCAACGGATGTTAGCTCAGGGTCAATCTTCCCCACCAAAAAAAAAAAAAAAAAAAAGGAAGGCTGAAAAGTCCTGATGAATTACTGGCTTGGTGCATAAAATATATATTACAATATATAAAATCGCTTTAGTGGTTATCGTCTTGAATAGTCTGGGAGACAATTGCTGACACAAAGTCAATTTTAAAACCACAGTGAATTGAAACACTAAAAGGAATTTATATTGTGTATTTGTCAAAGTGCAACACAAGTATCTAATTAGAATTGACATAATATTAATAGCTGATGATATAAATTAGAATTTAATTTTCGGTTGCTGAGTAATGATAAATTTTCTCTCCTTGTATACATTTGTTTTTCTTCATATTAAAGATCATACCTGAGTTGCTAACATGTGGTCAGTCAGATGTGGGTTATATGTTGCCTTGTAAATTGGAGGTTAATAGCTCAGAGGTAGAAGTCTAACAGATTATAGCTGGGTTCTAGCTCCTGTTCTGCTGTGTGACCTTGATCAAGTTTTCTTAGCTTCAGTTTCCTCGTCTGCAAATAGGTTTATTAATAGAACCTGTATCATCAAGCCGTTGTGAGGATTAAATGAGAAAAAACATGTCAAGTACTTGAATAGTGCCTGGAATATAGTGGAAGTTTATTGAGTGTTAGATGTATTGTTAGGATATAATTAGCCTTAGAAATATTATTTAATGTTGCTAATATTAATCAATATAATTTAGATGTCCTGCCATCAGTGGGAATGTGCAGATATTATGGGCCCCACCTGTTTGTAGCCATGCTGTAGCTTGTAGCTTGTACGGTTCTCAGAATTTGAAAGCATGGAACACCTCCTAGCCACGGAACTCTTCAGCTCATTTCCTTGGGGAGGTCACTCTTTTACCCAATAAAAATGTCATATTCATGTTCCTCTCATTTTGGGCATCTTGCCAAATCCCCATAGGCCCATACAAATTCCTTCTTAGGGCAAAGCCTGGCATACAACACAAGAGATCCAACGGGTGGTGGCACGGAAACTCCCTAGTACCTTCCCACTTTTCTCAAGCCATGGCATACACAGAAAATGGTAATATTTCTATGTCACTCTAGAGTGAGCAAATGAAGTTGCCTTTGGCTGGAGATGCCTGGCTAGTGTGGTGGTGTGGGAATCAATGACTTCTTAGTACACTGGTAACCCATTTGTGGCTATGCCATGGCGTATGGTTAGGAAGCTTCATTTCTGAGCAGAGTCTGGGTGCACTGGTAGGATGTCAGGCTATCCAAAGAAGTCAAATTTGCCTACCTGAGAAGGGGAGATTTGTTAGTGGTAGCAATCACACCTGAGCACTTGGCAGGTGGAATGGACAGGTGAGAATGTGCTACTTCACTGAAGATGACCCTCCTTATATGGCTGCTTGGATTTCTAGTGTGTTGCACATGGCCCTGCTATTTGTGTGTGTGTGTATGTGTGTGCCTTTGGTTATATGTAGTGTGGAAATAAATGAAGGTCACCCAAATGAGAACAAACAGAGGCTATGTATTCAGAGCTTGCTATAACGAGGAAGGCAGCCACCATCGCTTGCATTTGACAGAGACTCTCAGAGGCAGTTGATGGAGTGGGAAAGCTCTTCAGTGAAAAAGGGGAGGCTTCAGGTATATATGTTTTCATTAGAGGTTGTTGGCCTGGGGAAGCTGCAAGCAGTCTGATTAGAAGCAAGGTATCTTATGTGATTTCTTTGGGGGAGAGTATTTGACTTCCTCTGGTTGTTCCTGAGTTGGAAGCAGGGACAAAAATTAGGGAAACTGGCAGTGGTTGACCAAATTATGACTGTTGTAGGCTGATTGCAGCACAGTTTTTGGGTCAGAGCTGTATTGTCATGGCCATGTCATTTGTATATTCAACTCTCAGTCCTCTCTTTTCATCATTCTTTTGCTTGTGAGTAGTTGACCAATTCAGGAAAGGCTAGAGATACAGACCTTTACCTGTCAGAAATTATGCCATTGTCTCCATAGTCAACTGTGTTACAACATATTCTTGACCATTTTGTTGTTGTGTTATCAAGACAGTCATTTAACTACTATAACAAAAAGGAGAACAATTAATTGTCCCTATAAGTTGCTTCAGAACCAGAAACACCAATTGCTCATCCCAGGCCAAGAGAATAAATTCCATAGCCCATGAGGATCAACCTTAGAAAGCCAAGTAGTAGCTGTTTCCTTAGGGCAGAGTTTAGCTTATTCCACCTTTCTTGTTTCACTGATCCAAGTACAGCAAGAAGTATTTGCAATGATACAGACACCACCATGACTAGCCAACAAGAAATCTAGAGCAATACAATAGACATCACTATTTGTGCCAATGAGTTGAGACTTATCTGTATTCATTAGGGTGTAAATGGTATTATTAATAACTTCTGCAAAAGTGAGTCATTAATTTCTTACAGATGTTTCTATTTGAAAGATTCCCATCATTGGGAACATTGCTCTGATTGTTTTCATAAATGGTAAGTCAGTCATTTCCCCAGGTAGAGTACCTGAATATTCAAGGGTGGCCTCATTTCGGAGCTCATGTCCAGCCTTTATGGTTTATAAAATTAGAATCTCTGTGCCTGGACAGGTCTTGGAATATTATTAAAAATGTGCATGAAGTATTAGTCTGAGGCAAACAGGATCAGACACCTTGGCCGCAAAAGGAATGGTATCCAGTAGGTACCCATGGAGATACAGGACAAAAGGAGTTGTCCATAACACAAGATCAGAACCAAAGCATCACATTAGCTGAGTTGCATATTTAAATCTCTAAGAGTCTCCTTCAGGTGGCGAGTGTTTGAACCACTACTCTGAAATCTGTTGAATTCAGATGCGAAATTGCCTAGGATCTGAACAACAGATTGTAACAATTAGTTCTTTTTTCTAGGAGAGAAGGTCACTAGCAAAGTCACAGATTGATTTGTTTAAGGTCATTAGGCTACATAGATGTAAGTGGAAATGCCATTGACTGTAATTCTCTATGGTCTCTTTTGATGAGACTGGAATTGCCTGGAAGGACTATATCATGGGTATCTGGTGATAGATGGCATATCAAGCAATCAGTAAAATTGAGGGAGTGGCTACTGTTTGGGATAATCTAAGAATAAATATTTTCTGACCTAACAAATACAATGAAGAGGAAAGAAAAAGAGAAGAAGGGCTATTATGGATGGACAGCAATCAGGGGTCTATAGAAAATGAGAATAATTATTAAGAGGCAGATGAAAAATAAAACAGGAATTAAATAGGAGTCTTGGTCCAATGCCTTGAGTGGAAGCTATCCCCTATCTGAAGTCATCAGCCTGTTCCAAAAGTCTTGGGTCAGCTTTCTACTTCTGAAAATTATTTACTTCCAGGGGATCTCTGAGGATCCTCAATTTGAGGTCCCCATAAGGGAGTAGGTTTCCAGTTCTGTGGAATTCTGCTTCTTGAGTTGTGAAACATGAGCCCAGGGTCTGACTCCTTGGAGTTTCACTGCTGTATTTGTTGTTAGCGGTACCTAATAATATCTCTTCCAACAAGATTCAAGAGCAGTTTTTCTCTGATGTTTCTTCCAATTTACAAATCTCCTGGTTGAAGATCATGAAGAGGCTGTTCAGGAAGATGTTATAGGAAGGGGCCTTAACCTGCTGGTGATAGGGCTAGATGTCATGCAGGAGTTCCTTGCAGTGTGTTGCCATTTCTCTGTGCAGCAGGACAGAAACTAGTGTTTGAGGTGAAATTAATAGACATATGGGCCTTCCAGTTATTCATTCATAGGAGAATAACTGTGTCCCGTGGGAGTGGACCACATGGCCATAGGGGCTAGTGGGAATACCTTTGGCCCAGATGAAAGAACTTCTGTTAGATCAGCACCTTCTTTAACTCCTGAATGTTTTTAAAGTTATTTTTTAGTTTGTCCTGAAAATTCCTGTAGTTTCATCTTTTCTCCACATGATTGAATTATGGTCCAATCTATTCTTATTGGAATTGTTTTGAGTATGGCTTTTAGAATATTTTGCCCTACTTTTCAGGCCTTTTAATTTATTTTCTCTTTTACCTTCAGATTTATTATGGAAAGAGAGATCCTGTCGATCTTTTACTGGGATGGTCAAATTAGCTTTTGCTAGTCAGGATTTAGATTCCAACACACGTGTGTACAAGTTGATAAAAGTCTGGCAGTCCTGGGTTGTATGCACTCAAAAGAATTCTAAATTCTTCTATGAATAGTTTCTGGTCTTGTCTGAAGTTAGGGAAACCCTGAATTATAGCTCTTTGTTCAGCTTGGTCCAAGGTTTAAATTCTGTACTTGCTGAATACCAGGCTCATGGGTGAGATTGATCTTTAGACACAGCTGGCACCTTGGGGTCATAGGAGAGTCATTGGGAAAAGGTAGGGGGTCTGTATAAGGGGAAGAGGAGTTGACAAATGTGCAGAAGGAGAGAGATCAGAAGGATAAGGGGGAAGTGGGGGAGCTGGATGCTTGTAGGTACTTTCGTCCTAGGCATCTTCGCTGTAGACATCTCTGCAGCAAGCAGTTTTGCTGCATAACTACTTGGCTGTAAGGCAATTTTGCAGTAAAAGATAAAATAATGAAAAATAAAAGAGGGATATTAAAAAGGACATAATGAAACATGAGAAATGAATAACAAAATTAAAAAGACTTTATTGTGAAATACAAAATATTTGAATATATTTAAAATGTGTGTAAATTCACGGCAAGACTATGCAAATAACTGATTTTATTTTGTGGGTTGTACCTAAGCACTTGTCTTCAAAGTCTGTCATGCATAGTATAATACACTTTTTTTTCTTGTTGATTTGTCTCCTCATTTGGCATCCATTACACTTTTTCTTTTTTGGGAAAATTTCTTTCTTTATTAAGAGAGATATCAGTTTCCAAATACTAGGATGCATTTGTGTAACTGAGCTTTTATTGCATTGTCAAAAGCCTTCTACACTGTTGGTTGTTCTTGGCATATGAACATGTCTATTGATAGACATTCCAAAATTCTATAGGAAATGTGGAGCTAAGATTTATGTAATATAAAAATGGGAGTACTGGGCTGGCCCGGTGCTGCAGTGGTTAAATGTGCATGTTCCACTGCGGTGGCCTGGGGTTTGCTGGTTTGGATCCCGGGTACGGACATGGCACCGCTTGGTATGCCATGCTGTGGTAGGCATCCCACATATAAAGTAGAGGAAGATGGGCATGGATGTTAGCTCAGGGCCAGTCTTCCTCAGCAAAAAGAGGAGGATTGGCAGCAGTTAGCTCAGGGCTAATCTTCCTCAAAAAAAAAAAAAAAAAGAAAGAAAGGGAGTACTCTGTCAATGGAGAAATGAAACCAAACTGTTGATCAGTTATTTTATCTTTTACAGCAAAATTGCCTTACAACCAATTAGTTATGCCACCAAAATGTTTCTGGTGAAACTGTTTGAGGCAAAGATGTTTATGGCAAAGATGCTTGTGTCGGAAGTACCAGACCCGGAGCTGGATATAGAGAGGCAAGCAGAGGACAAGGACGGGGAGGATTTACTGGGGAAATGAGTCTGGACCTTGGTTGCTTAAGATTGTTAAATTGTTCAGTAGCTTTGGCCAAAGAATCTTTTAGTGAAGCAAATTTTGAATCAGAATTTTGTTTGGAGGGCTCTGCCTGCCAATAAAAAATGCTGCCCATTGGACCTGAGAAATCTTATTCCCACACTTTTTTCTTTAAAGCACCTCTTGAACAATTTTAAGTCAAATGTTCTATAGATTGTCAATAGGTGGCCTTGGTGAAAGAGGGTGTTGGGGGTGGGAAAATCCCCTTTCTTTCCTTCTTAGGTTCTTATGGCTGGACTAATAAAGTTGACTCAAGACCAGATTAACAGGAGAAAAACCCAGTTTAGTATGTACGTATGGGAGATCATAAAGAAATGATGCTTGGAGAGTGAACAAAGCAGGCAGTATATATATTTTTTACACAAAGAAACCATAAATTTGTGAAGCATTGACAGGACAAAGAAACTTACGTTTAGGGTACGTAAATAGTGAGGAATTGAAGCAGAGTTTAGGTTGGAGGTAGTAAATTAGCAAAGTTTCTTTCTGCAGGCTTCTTGGCCCTGAACTCCCAGCTCTGGGGACCAGGATGCAGGGAGAGCACCCCTCACAGGGGAGATTTGTCTCCTGCCTTCAGGGGCAACAGAGACAGGAGGGTCAAAATGCCCCTTTTGCTTCTCAAGTAACTTTAGTTCAAAATAATCAAAACACTACTTTGGGATATTTTGGGGTGGCCTGCCCTGGGCCCCAACACAAGACAGGTACAAGAATTAGGATTGTAACAAGAGTAGATATAAGAAGCAGGAATTTTTCCTGGAGGAAGAGACTTAGATGACCCGTGAGAGCTGGAAACGGTTGGTTGAAAGTGGTGCTTGCACATTTGGTGTCCTTGGATCTTCAGCCTGAGGGCTGGCTGCCTTCAAATGCAGACTCCAGAACAGATTGGTGGTTGCCAGAAGCAGGGGTTAGGGGGTGGATGAATTGAGCGAGAGAGATCAAAAGGGGGAAAACTTCCAGTTATAAAATAAATAAGTCTTGGGATGTCATATACAGTGTGGTGACTATAGTTAATGATACTCTGTTGTATATTTGAAAGTTGCTAAGGGAGTAGATCTTAAAAGTTCTCATGACAAGAAAAAATGTTGTAACTATAGTGATGGATGTTAACTAGACTATTGTGTTGATTATTTTGTAATATATACAAATATTGAATCATTATGTTGTACACCTGAAACTAATACAATGTTATATGTCAATTATATCTCAATTAAAAAAACAAACAACAAACCAATAACAAAAATGCATTCCTAACAATCTGTGCTCCCCTAGCAGGAAAACCAGAGAGAATGCTCTGTCTGTATTAAAACAAACTCTCAGGACAAAAAATAGAGATAGAAGGAGAACCTTATTCGGTTTTATTGGTGACCACAGAAAAGCTTGTCCAAATGAACACTGGTCCAGTGAGAACCACAAAATCACTGGCTGTGAGACTGGCTCAAACAACAGGCTTCTAGGACCTATTGCCTGTGTTCCACCCTATGATTCTTTTTATGACAACCAATGCTTTTAGATAGCACAACACCAAATAGAAGGACAAAAGAGAGCAAAAAGGGAGGAAAAGGAATGGCCTGATTCCTCCAAACAAGTGGGAGCCAGTAACAAAATGTAGGTATTACCGAACAGAGAATAAACAGCCAAGGAACTCAATGCAAAGACTGGTGTTCACGCTCAGTGCTGAGTTACCTCATTGACACAGACTTGACAAGCTGCAAGCAGCAAGGCACAAGGGACCTCTTCGGGTATCGTACCTGGGGGTCAGCAAACCATTTCTGTAAAGAGCCAGATAGTAAATATTTTAGGCTTTGCAGGCCAGACAGTCTTTGTTGCAACTAAATGAAAGCAGACATAGATAATACATAAATATATAGGAATGGCTGTATTCCAAAAATACCTTATTTATGGACACTGGAATTTGAATTTTTTAATAATTTTCACATGTCATGAAAAGTCATTTTTCTTGATTTTTTTTTCTAGCCATTTTAAAATGTAAAAACTATTCTTAGCTTGGGGCCATACAAAAATGTTTGGTGGGTCGGCTTTGGCCCTCGGGCCATAGTTTGCCAATCCCTGCTCTAGTTGGGGTAGATAACAAGTACTCATGGGAGTGTAATAGAGTAACAGCAGCAATAAAAATATAGTAGCTGATGGTTAACTAAATGCTTAGGTCAAAGTACTGGGTGTCAGACATTGTTTTAGGTACTTGGTGTAAATTAGCTCATTTACTCTCTTGATAACATTATGAAGTAGGTACCATTATGATTCCCATTTTTCAGATAGGAAAACAGAGGCTCTGAGAGGGGCTTGATGAGGGGTGGAACCCTGGACATCTTCCTCCAGAGACCCTGGCTGCATTATTAAGCTCTTTTGGCCACTAAGACACAACATCATAAACAGACACATGGAAGTAGCCAGGGCTCACTCAGTGCAGAAGAAGGCAGGCAGCACTAGGTGCCTGTGGTCCCCTCTGGCATTCCCCCACCATGTGCCCTGATCCCCGAAAGAAGAAGATCACGGCTTGTATCTTATTTTCATCTTGTTTAAACTTTTAGCATTTTTTAAATGACAATTATTCTTCCTCTTCTGGTACAAAAACAATACAACACAAGCTCATTATGAAAAATTGGGAAAATGTAGTAAAGTCAGAAGATAGACTCTCCTGCATCTTCCATTCCAGAGTTAATCCCTGTTAGAAGTTAGGAGTATATCCTCCCTGTCTTTCTCAGACACTGGTATTTTGTGTACATTTTCTTTAACAGCTTTATTGAGAGAGAATACATTACAGTTCACCCATTCAAAGTGTACAATTCAATTGTTTTTGGTATATTACATTATTAATTTTTAAAGAATGTAGTAATTATATATAACAAAATTTGCTATTTTAACCACTTTTAAGTGTATAAATTTAATGGCATTAATTATATTCACAATGTTACCTAACAGTTGCCACTGTTTCCCAAGGCTTTTCATTACCCCCAGCAGAAACTCTGTGAGCATTAAGCAGTAAGTACCCACTCCCCTTGCCCGTCATCCCCTAGTAACTTCCAATCTACTTTCTGTCTCTATGAATTTGCACGTTCTAGATATTTCATATAAATGTAATCATATAATATTTGTCCTTTTGCATCTGGCTTATTCACTTGGAATATTTTCAAGTTTCATCCATGTCGTAGCATATAGCAGATGTACATGTTGCTTTGAAGTTACTCTTAATTTAACAGCATGTTGTGAATCTGTTCCTGGCGGGGCAGGGGCTGGACAGTGCAGGTGGGCTGAATTTTATAAACCATGCTAAGGAGTTTGTACTTTGTTCTGTAGGCAACAAGGGAATAGCAAAGTTTTTCTTTCTTTCTTTTTTTTAAGCAGGAGAATGACATGACGAGATTTCTGTTTCAGAAAGAGCACCCTGACACAGGTGTGGAAGAGGCCTGGAACAGGATGATTTGGGAAGCCCTGGTCCTTAAACTTGAGTAAACGTTAGAGTCGCCTGTTGTCTTTATAAAACTGCACCTCAGAGGTCCTTCACCTCAGAGGTCCTCCCCCAGGGGGTCTTGGACAAAGCCAACGAATCTGTATTTTAAACCTGTGTCCCAGTTGATTCTTACACAGATGGATCCTGCACTTTATTTTGAGAAATACTGCACTAAAGGTTGGAAGACTAATTTGTAGTTTTGCCTAATTTGATTGTTTAAATTGCACTGATAGAATGCTTTTCTATTTGAGGTGAAGCAAAAGTCACTCTGTAGTTACATCTCTTTTCAACACAAAGAAAACTGATGCTTGGGGACTTATTTGACAGGAAGAGACACATGATGTTGCGATGTCACTGCCTCTCGCTGCATACATTCTCGCTTTCGCTGATTCAGTCACGTACTCCTTGCTTGTACCAACTTGAGTTTCAAACGACTCTGGATACGAAGCCTGCTTTACCTTTCCCTCCTACATCCCATGGTGTTTGGCGCCAGAGTCGGCAGTCCGGAGTACTTGGTGAAGCGATTTGCAAAGGGCTTAAATTCTAAGGTTGAAATATGGTATGTTTATTTTTCATGCTGTGGATGGCTTGTTCAAATTGAAATTCAGCAAATCTATTTTTGTTTTTAAATTACGGCCGTTTTTATTCATCAGGAGTTTATTCCTAAGGATTGAGTACACATTTAATCTATTTCTCATTATAGTCCTTTCTGTTCTGCTCTGTTGTTACTCTGTTCTTTAATGTATCGCTATCCATAGATTCAATTCTTTATTTCCCTTTGTATCGTAAAAGTATCATGAAGAAATGTTATTCATTATCTGCCCTATAGACTGAGTACTGCTTGTTTCTGTATGTGGCTGTCCTAAAAACCAATCGCAACCATACTGTTGACTTCTCCCAAAGGAGACCAGGCTGTGAGGAGACAACATCTTTTATTAGACGAGTCTGTCAATAGCTGGGCAGATTTTTGAGACATCTAGAAAGCTCAGGCTCAAAAACCACAAGAAAGGCTGCACTGTGAGTAAGGAGGAGCCTCTTCCCAGCTGGCAGACAGACCTTCCAGAGGGTCGTTTTGCTCCGATGGGACAAGCGTTCTCATGGGAGGAGGATGGCATCTGTCAGGAAGAGCCCACTGTCACCTTTCTTGATGTAAATAGCTAACTGTCCCTTCTGAATAGTCTTGTATGTGATTGTTTCTGTGTTTTCATAGGAGAAAAAATAATTTGAGGCACACTGGAAACACTCACACAACAGGAGCAGGCTCTGAGAGTGGAGCTGAAAGAGACCATTAATCCATCACCAAAATTAGTAATTCAGAGTGTTCCAGAACCAGGATGGGGCTGGTTTGTCACTGGTCTCTCTTTCATTCCCCAAGAGGAGTTTGAGCCCTCTAGTTGGGAGAGGGGGCTGCTGTACCTGAGGACTTGGGTTCTGGACCCTGGGAAAAGCAGCATCTGGATGAGGCTGGGGGTATCTTTCTTATTTTGGTCTTTAGTTTCCTAATCTGTAAAGTGGAAAGTTGAACAAGATGGTCTCTGAGGAACCTGACAGCTATAACACTTAACATCCCTCCTTGATTTCCTGGTAGCTTGGTTTGTGGACCTTTCTTCTTGTGTTTACCTTGGTTTTGGTTGACCAGTGTCCTTCCTTCCATTTGGCAGGAGATACAGCGTTCAGTCTTTATCTTGTCGTATTGGGAACTCTCCTGAATCCTTCAGACAGAGGATTGGCTGGGCTTTAAAGTTCTGTCTGCATCGACAGAAATATATCACCTTCCTTTCTGTAGAAGTGATGTGTAATTAAAACAGGGTTTTTCGGGAGAACCTTTAATTCCTGAGTGTGAGTCATGAATTGCAGCCAGCATCACGGGAGCAATATTGAGGATAACAAGGAAATAGTGCTGTCATTTCAGGTCTTAGTGTTTCCTGGGTTGTACCCTGGCACCCATGCCTCTCATCTATGTAAGATTTATGATGTGTCTCTTAGGGGAAAATACAGAAAACTGACCTGATGGGCATGACCCCTGTCCAAACATAGCAATACGCACCATCTTTACCACTCGCCTTGGCTTGGCTGGTCATTGTCTCATCTAACTGATGGTGCTGGCTCACTTTTTGATGTCCTTCTGAGTATCCCATGGTCTAGTGACCTCACCTGCAAACCAAATTAATTGTGTTTGTGTTTATTTTTTGGTTGCTTTCAATTTCTTATTCCTTTCAGTTAAGTTTCTCTTAAAACAAAATATTTAGTCTTAGGTTTTACATTTTCACTTCTGTTGATCTCTGTTGGAGACTTTATGCTAATCTCCATCACTTTCACTTTTGAGACTTTCTCTCCATTTTCCTTACTGGTTCAAATCAAATAGGCTATTGACTTGTTCTGTTTTCCATTCTGTGTCCTAAATATCAAGGATCCTATACTGCTCTTATTTCTCTTGTGGGCTGTTTTTGCCTGATTGGGCCTCCTTTGAGAAGCGTCATCTTTTCTTCCATGTGTTTCATGTCAGCCTTTGATGTCCTCGCCTCCCAGGACGTCTCCACCCCATGAATGTGCCTTCAGTTCACTCCTTTGTCTTTCTTCATCTACTTTACTCCGTTCCGGTGCAGCAGCTGCTTTGCTGGTCTCTTTCTGCCTGCAATTTGTCTACAGAATCCACTGCACACTTGAAATCATGGCTGATTTCAAAAATCAAGACTTTTCACTCTCAGCCCCTGGTCTTCCTCTCCAGCCTGTTTGCATTTCCCTCACAGCTCAGTCATATAACTCCTGTCTTATGACCTCTAACATGCAAAGATCTTTCCTATCTTCGTGCTTCTGTTTGCATGATCACCCAAGCCTGCATTCCTGTTCCCCTCTTGTCTGGCTGACAAACTCTTATTCATCCTTCAATACCCAACTCTTACATTGCGTCTTCACTCCTGGATTGAATCCCTTCCTCCTTAGAATTCACATTATTTTGAGCCCTGGACAGCATGTTTTTACATTGTATCATCATTACTTGCTTCTGTCTTTCCTTCTTATTAGACTCTATGCACCTTGAGGGCAAGAGCCAACCTTTGTTTCTTTATACAGAGCCTCCCACCTGTAACAGAGCTTGGAGAAGTGACAAGGGCTATTAGGAAGAGTTTTGTTACCGGAGAGGGTAGGGTTCAAATCCTGACTCACTGCCTTCCAGCTATGTGGCCTTGGGCAAGTCACTTCATCTGTAAAAGCTTTGGTTTCCTGATTTGTGAAATGAGAATAAGACTATGTACTTTGCATGTTGATTATGAGATTAGAGACAACACCACTAGCAGATAATAGTAGAGTATCTGGTGCAGGGCAGCTCACAGTGTTTATTGTGTGAATGATCAAATGGTGCTGCTGTTTGATTACTTTCTCTGATATCCTTATTCTCCTAGGTCTTTCTTTTCCATTTTTACTTTTTTAAAAATCTCATTTCTGAGCTGTATATTCTTGGCGTGGGTAAGCAGATTCATTTGTGGGAGGGTGACAAGAAGTAGAGAAAGTAAAAAGGAAATTGGGAAACTGCCTTCGTCTGGACAGCAATGATCCAATTTTAACTTGACAGTTGTTCTGTGATAGACTCCTCAGTCTGCTTAGATACGTGAGGCACGATGATCATGTGGTGGGGTTTTTAGAAAATATGCCAGAATTTGCACATATACACATCTTTGCAAATTCATGCACACGTGCACACATGTTGAAATAAATTTCTGCCAGCTGAGTTAACCCCTTATTTAGGTGTCACCTTAGACCATTCACCCTTCCCAGTAATTTTATTGTTCAGCATCCTCTTTGAGCTCTTCTTTCAGATCTGCATATTCTTTAGAATCTCCTCAGTGATAACAAGCTAACAATAATAACACTAATAATCATAACCTACTAGTATTGAAGCCTTACAAGGAGTCAGGCAGCATATTAAATGCTTACATTTAATATGGATTTACATGGATTTAATATGCATTTACGTGGATTATTTCATTTCACCCTCATAACAAGCTCATGGGGCAGACAGCATCATCCTATATTGTAAATGAGGATAACAAGGCTTTCAAAGGCTGGGGGCCTGACCACCTCCACAGTTACTAAGTGTCGGAGGTTGGGATGTAAATCAAGGGAGCCTGGCTTTAGTTCCCATGTCCTAAGCCACCAGCCTGAGTGGGCGTCCACTGCACATTTTTGGGTGTAGTTGTCTTTTGGAAACTGAGCTATGTCTGGCCACTTAGGTGACAGTTGTATTATGTTACCCACACTGGGTCTGTAAGCTCGATTGAAATATGCTTTTGATCTATTAACTATTTTCTACACTTGACTGCGGACCTAAAAAAATAATCTACGAAGGCTACCACTTTAGATAATTCCAATTTAAATGTGTCACAGTGCCTCTTTATCTTATGTTAATAACTATTTGGAAGTTTAAAAGAATGAAAACAACAGACACTATGGCAGTTATTCTGCTTCATGTGGTTTAAAAATAAAATCCTCACATGAGAGGAAAGAGAGGAGGGTGGGAACTGGTGTCTGGGCCAGTCGCTTTAGACATATTTTTTCATTTAAGCAAGCACCTGTGCCATAGTCATTTTTGTTCTCATGTTCTTGATGAGGAACTTGAGGATTAGTGAGGTTCAAGTTCACTCCAAGAGTAAACTAGTTTTCTGGCTCTAAAACTCATCTTCGCTCTACTGGATGACGTATCAGCCCATAGGGAGAGTGAGAATTTATTCCTTTCTAATCAGGCCCTGTTTTCCCCTTTTCTCGGCTCAGCCAGCACAGGGCTTATCTTTACCCATTATTTGCGGAATTAGGGCAGAAATCGTCTTACAGAGGAGGAAACAGAGGGATGACGTGGTTTAGTTTGGCAGGTTGTTGCCTCAGAATAGAATCGGGCACACCTGGAGTGAGGACTGTAAATGAAAGGGGCTCTGGGAAGTGATTTCCTTGGTGCTTGCAATATTTATTTAGATTTTAAAAAAATTACATTGTGGGACATGATGTATTTGATGCCTTAGATCATTCATTCCTCTGAGTGTAATGGCTCATTAAAGTTTAACAATGGAATATGAAATCAGGCCTTCTGAAATGACCCTTGATCTTTAGTTAGCTGAAATATTTCCAGCCTGTTCAAATCGGTGAGAGGTGGCACTGTTTGTGAGACCCACATTAGGAGGCCAGGGGCTGCAGTGGCCCCATAAATATCTCCTGCAAAGACACATGGGTAGCAGAGCAGCCAGGAGACCAGGACTCCATTCTGGGTAGTCACACTGAAGAGGGGTCGATTTCAGCTTCAGTTAAGCTGGGCATATATAGTATAGACTGGAGATGGAAAATGTACTTCTAGAGCCAGCCTTCCTAGGTTCAGATCCCAGCCCACACCTAACCAGCAAGGCAACCTTGTGAGATTCCCTCACGCCTCAGAGCACTCTGCTCAAACGAAGAGTAATGGCCTCTGCCTGGTGGGAGCGTTGTTGTGAGGTCTCTGGGAAACATACACACAGTCTGGCTTCTAACAAGCCCCATTAGCGGGTGCTGTTCCTGTGGTTGAGTCTAGAGCTGTGTGCACTGGGGTGGGGGGAGCATTGCCAGGGAGCCTGTAGCCCATTGACTTTACCAAGGGGAATGTTTCGTACAAGCCTGCTGGCCACCTGTTTTCATACTGCTAGTGAACTAAGAATGTTTTTTTTTGTTTTTAAAGGTACAGTTTATAGCTGCTTTCACACTTCAGTGGCAGGCAGAGTTGAGAGGTTGCGACAGAGAATATGTGGCCTGCAAACCCCAAAGTATTTACTATCTGGCCATTTACAGAACAGTTTGCTGAGCCCCGATTCAGTACTCAAAACAAACATGGGCTTGAGTTCCAGCTCTGCCATTTATTAGCAGTATGATCTAGGGCAAATTACTTTTCCTCCCTTAGCCTCAGTTTTCTCATGGGTAAAGTGGAGATAATGATACATACCTGGTATAGGAAATTTAAATCAGGTCAGTTACATGAAGATTTGGGCATGATGGCTGAAACATCACAGGAGCTCAACAGACAGCTGCCCTGGAGGCTGGTATTCAGAGAATCCTGTGAGACTGTGTTGGTCAGGGTTGGCTTCTTAGAGGAGGTGGAGCTTGATTTAGGCCATTGAGTTGTGGAGAATGTGTAGAATCTTGGTAGGCAGACACCAGGAAAGGAAGGGAAGGTCAGAACAAAGCCCCTGCTTGTGAGAGCAAATGCTCAGCCAGTGTAGATGGAATAACTAAAGAGGAATAGATCCTGGTGGGTCTTGAGGTCTGGGCTGAGGAGTCAGGTGTGAATGAATGAATGATGGGGTATAGACAGATGCCAACTCGATGCCTACTCAAACTCCAAACCAGTCTTAGCCAAGGGCTCAGTCCACCCACATGAACTCACTGACCTCTGCAGGACCAGGCTAACGCTCAGATGAAATTTACCCCCAGGCCACTTCACCCCAGGCTGTGGTACCTACCTGTGTTGCTGTTTCCTGATGCTGTTTGGCATGTGCTCAGGGAGCTTGGGGGAAATGTTCAGATTAGCCTAGGAAAATTGTATTTGAGAAGTTAGATCTGTTGTTTCTAAGAACAACCTTCAGAGAATTCCAAATGGGACTATTAGTGATTTGGGGGTTCCCTACTGCTTTGAGTCTCTTATGCCCCCATTAAAAATAATCTGTGGCTGATTGTACAAAGCAGCCATTGTCTTTCACAACCAGCTTGGATTTGATTCTTTGAGAGGTGGGCAACAGCAGGAGCTAATGGCCTTGTTTTCCGGCCCTGCTAACTGTGCTGGGTTGCGAGTCTGTCTGATTCACTGGGCTTCCTTGTACAGCCTCCCTAATTGGGTGTAATCAAGATGTTCCTGAGGAATTTCAGAGACTGCGTGGTCCTGTCCAGTCTGATTCATCAGCTCCCTGTGGAAAGTACAGTTGTGGAGCCATAGAACAATTTTGGAGCCCTCTCATTGGTGTGGGCGTGGTCCCAAAGGCTTTAGGTTATTTGGGGATTCAATGGACTTATTTTTTGTTTATCTGAGAGGGAAGAGGAACCAGACTATACCCTGAGATTGTGTCGCAGAGGCGTGGAAATATACAACGTGGCATTTGCCTACTGGGTAGAAAATTTGTTGGTATGGTCATTTGACTCATTGTCTTGAGGACAGGTTTAGATTTCTGTGTTGAAAAATGGAATAACAGCTTCTTCTCCTTCCTGGAAGTGTAATGTGTTCTTGTCTTAATATACAAACAACTCCTACTTGTGCTGACAAACAATGGAGGCTCTTTTATCATTGAGCAAATACATCTGACATGCTTTAGAACAGCATTCTCTTCCCCCACAATGATTTGTGATTTAAAAAAAAAAAGGATCGTTTTTGAAACCTGGTCCGTTTGTGTGTCCTTGGCTTTGCACTGTTTAAGGGTGAGTGGTGGCGTAAGGACATAATTGCCTCCCAGTCCTTGGCATTTGATGATGCTCCTGGGTCTCTCTGTCTCAGTCTCACATGTTGTTTCAGTTATCTGATTTTTCTAAACCAAGGATTTGTTTGCTCGTTGGTCTATACAGGTGCAGAAGGCTACTCTGAGCAGGACTGTGTTAATTCCAGAAGTAAATTAGCCTTCAGTAAGTTCAAAGTAGAAGCTCTTAATTTGGAGGGAATATGTTAATTATTGAATAAATAACTCTTGTAGAAATAAAGCCTACTACATCTTGGAAATAAATTTCAATTCAGAAAGTATCTTTTGGGGGCTGGCCCGGTGCTGTAGCGGTTAAGTTCGCACGTTCCACTTCAGCGACCTGGGGTTTGCTGGTTCGGATCACAGGTGCCGACCTGTGCACCACTTATCAAGCTATGCTGTGGTAAGGCGTCTCACATATAAAATAGAGGAAGATGGGCACAGATGTTACCTCAGGGCCAGTCTTCCTCAGCAAAAAGAGGAGGATTGGCGGCAGATGTTAGCTCAGGGCTAATCTTCCTCAAAAAGAAAGTATCTTTTGCACTCTCACCATGTTTGGAATTTAGGCATAGCTTGGGAAAGGTGGAATGATGAGGAATTCATGAAGTCCCTGCTCTGATGGCGTGTAGGTTTATCTTGGAGAGTTAGGACAAATGCATATAAAACAATTAGAAAATTTTATATTGCTATACATCAGTATTGATATACTCATTGATATACTCAAGCTTGACACTATTGATACTTTGGCTGGATAATTCCTTGTTGTGGGGGCTGCCCTGTGCATTGAGGAAGAGATTTAGCAGTGCCCCTCACCTTTATCTACTAGATGCTGCTAGTATCCTCTCTTTAGTCATGATGGTCAAAAACGTCTCCAGATATTGCCAAATTTCCCCTAAAGGGCAAAATCACCCCTGGTGAGAACCACTGATGTAGATTATAATCCAAGCACTAAAAGAACATGACAGGGGCCACTACTGCCCAGCTGAGGAGCTATGTGGGAAGGGCTGTGAGACTCTGCAAATGGTTGCTAATCCTCCTTATCTGTGGAGAGAATAAGTGTTTACACATGTATGTACTGTGTTTTGCAAATATTTGTAGATTCTGTTGTGGGGAAAAAGCTACAAATGTATTTAAAACTGTTACCGAACTCAAAGTAGCTTTTGGCTATTTGTATTTTCTCACTCAGGAGATCCTTAGAACGTAACTAGTGATGTTTAAGTGCCTGGTCTGGCTTTGAGTGTGGGCTCTGGAGGCAGGCTGCCGAGTACCTGACACTTACTTAGCTGTCTAACTTTGGGTAAGTGTCTTAGCCTTTCTGGGTTTCAATTTTCCCATCTGGAAAATAGGAATAATATTTACACTTAATTTAGTATCAGTGTGAGGGTTATATGAGATGATGCTTATATGGTTTCCAGTACAGTGAGTGATATACAGTTGGCATCTAATAAATGGTAGATATTATTATTTCTTTTGGGGAGTATGCGTTTTTTGGCCCTTAAATTCTGGAAACCATTAGTTGAGATTTAAAGTGCCATGAGACCAGAAGGGGTGGGGGGAGAACCTCCTTGAGAAGGTTTCATGAAAGAGACTGAACTGAGAGGGATGGATGGCTTGTGGATCTATATTTGCATACCAGTGTCTAGTTGCTTAGGCCATGGGGCCATAGGAGGTAGGAAAGTGAGTCCAGGGGTTTCCAACTTTTGGTGAACAAATGAAAATGAGTGTGGTAGATAGACTCTAAGGTGGCTCCCATGATCCCCACTTCATGCTTTTGTCTGATCCTCTGCCTTTGAGTAAGGGGGGGGGGGGGGATCTGTGACTTACTTATAATCAATAAAATACAGCAAAGGTGATGGTATGCATGTGATTATGTTACATAAGATTGTATTGCCTGTATTACAAGGAGACATTCATTCTTGCTAGCTTTAAAGAAGAATGCTGCCATGTTGTTAGTTGCCTATGGAAAGGGCTATGTGGCAAGGAGCCTAGGGTGGACTCCAGTCAACAGCCAGTAAGAAACTGAGGCCCTCAGTCTGGCAGTCTGCTATGAACTGAATGCTGCCAACAATAATATGAGCTAAGAAATGAAGTCTTCTGCAGCTGAGCTTGAGATGAGAACCCCACCCTGGCTGACACATTGATTGCAACCTTGCAGAAGAACCAGCTTAGTTATACCTGGACTCCTGACCCACAGAAGCTATGAAGTAAATGTCTATTGCTTGAAGCTGTTAAATTTGTGCTACTGTTGTTAGGTAGCAATAGATAACTAACACAGTGAGTGTGATATAGAGACTCGACAGCTGGGAGCTCTCATCAGACAAAGATACCTTAAATTCAACATGTCCAAGTCTGAACTTGCAACCTTCTCCCAATCTTATCCTTTGTTCCCGTCTTTGGAGATGTTTCCAACATCTCAAGCACAATCCAACCAAACAACACACTTTGAGGTCATCCTTAACACCTTTTTTCCTCTTCATAACCCCTATCCAAATTGGTCCTAAATTCTTATTGATTCTCTCCCTCACGTGTCTCTTGGCTCAGTTCCCTACTTTTTATTCTCCCTGCCCCTACCTAGTTTAGATTTCAATATTTCTAGCTTGAACAATGGCAGTGGTCTCTTGACTTACCTCCTTATCTCCAGTCTAAACCTCTTTCCAATCTGTTATCCACGTTGTCTCCAGATTTTTATTTTTTATGGCCAATCTGGTTATGTAATCTCCCTGATAATGGAATATTGAATGGCTTTCCATTCCCTTCAGGATCAAATATAAAGCTCTTGCCATGGCGTGAAAAGCCCCATCCCTGATAACCTCTCCAACCCTCTTTCCACTTCTTTCCTTGCTTATCCCCTACTTCAAGACTCACATGTCACCTCCAAGAAGACTCACTCAAATCCTCCTCCCCCGGGCTGAGTTCCTAGAATCCCTGGGATTTTTTGGCTCTTGCAGTATTAATTCACTTATTACTTGCCTGAAATTTTATAGCAGATGGTGAGCTTCTCACGGGCATGGACTATGGTTCCCCACAGTATCTCCAGCTTCTTTTGGTGAGTCAGGCTCATAGCAGGGGCTTGGTAAATGTTTGTTGCATACATGCGTGCATGCATGCATGAATGAATGAATGAGTGAATACATGTGCCAGAGCTGCATCTCTGCACTCGTTCTCCAGGCACTCTGCCACCTCCTCTAACAAACCTCCTCAAAATAGTTCTTCTGCCTTTCTGGGTGTGAACCTCCTTCCTCTTCACATCTGTCATTTCACGTGTGATTCTGCAGAATTTGGAAGAGAACACGTAATGAGCTGCCTAGTTTTCTGAGTTTTTAATGTTCTTTTCTTTCTGTCTCTCTTTGTCTATGTCTGTCTTTCACTCTTTGTCTCTTTCTTTCTTTCAAGTGATGATCTTCTGCATCATTGTCTTGGGTAAACTTTTCAGGGATATTGTCTATAAATAAAATTTTGTTGCAAAGAGAGCTGTTTCCTTTCCTGATCTTACTGCAAGTTATGTTATCTCAAATATTGAAGAAAAAGGAATAGTACAAGATGTCTATTTTACATTCCCCAGTAGTTGTACTTTATTTTCCTTCCCAGTATTCTGTCAATTGTTTTGACAAGGGCAGTCATTTGGCCTGTCAAAATAACCCCTGGTTTTATCTTTCACCAGGAAAGTTTTTTCTTCTTTTTAAGAACAAATGCTTTAAAGAATTGCTTTGTTTCTTCAACTGTTAAACGGGGATATCAATACCTACATTACAGGATTATCCTATGGAAAGAATCGTGCACTCATTCATTAGATGCAGAGAATACAGACCATGTGCCAGATGCTGTGCTACAGAGACATGGTCCCTGCCCCATAGGGCAGTGGTGGATGCAGAATGCAGGGAGTCATGGGCATGGTGGGGACCTTGAATCTTTAAATAGTGTTATCCTTTTTTTTTTCTTCTCCATTTGCCTCTCCCTTTTCTCCTCCCCAGGGCTCGCTTTGAGACTAGGCAGATCTGCAATTCAATTCTGGCTGTGCCCTTTCCTAGCCAGGTGACCCTGGGCTTGAACTCTCTACGCCTCTGTAGTCTCATCTGTAAAATGGACATGATACTCACCTCGCAGGGTTGCTGAGAGGGTTCAATAAGGAAAAGCAAGTGAAGCACTTGGCACCAAGCCTGCATGCTTCAGTTCACAATAAACATCCGATGCTACTCTAACAGCTATGAGAATCATGGTATTTTTGCCCCTCTGGCTACTTCAAATTGGTTTCTTTCCTGTTGATCCAAGCATACTGTCTATTTCCGTCCTCTCTTCTTTTACTTGGCTCTAGTCTCTTCTGGTCTTCAACAAGTAGCACAGTCTGTTTAAGGCCTACTCTGAGCGATGGGCTTATGTGCTCCTCTTTGTTTCATTAACACATCTTCCTTTCTCTTCAGCATTTGGTGTCCCCACCATGGGCTCTGCCACTGTGCAATATATATGTCCTTTTCTTTTCTGAGTGCCTTTGTCTTCATACTGAAGTTTCCTGAGTCTGATATGTGAACTTTGAAATCATACAGGTTGGTTAGGATTTTGTGTCAAGTAAGAGTCAATGGACTGAAGAGACAGTAGTTTCCAAGGAGTCTTTAGGGTGTGGTCTTTGTGCCAACCCTACGAACTCTGCAAAAGCCTTTTAATACACTTCTGGATCTTGGAGAGTGAGGTTGTGGGTTTTAGATAGGCTAGTTCCTATTGCAGTTGACAATGAGCACTAGTAGAGGCAAAGCAAATTAAGTTGACTGTGGGAAATTATAATTTTTTCCTTCTGTAGTGATTACACACAGGGACATGTTGGAATAAGGAATAAGCAGTTAACCCCTTCTCTCCACCCCCCCCGCCCCTCCAGCTCCAGCATTACTGACATTGCTTTGTCCCCCGCCAGGTGGATTGCAGCTTGTTCTGTGCTGTTAGACAGTCCAGGTGGCAGGCGTCCTACTGCTTTGGAGTTTTCTCTGAGGCTCATCAAGTGTGGCTGGGAAATATAGCTAAGCTTTTAAAAGGGCATGATTTTTTAGTTCACATCTGGTAATTATAGAGCCAGTGTGTCTTTCTCTTGCAGATCGGGTAATTGTACATGGTGGGTTTGGGAGGTAAGTGGGTGTGTGCCCTTATGTCTACCAAAATGGTCGACTTATTCAAATGACACTTTCTCCATTTCGGAGCCTTAGGTGTTGGTGAGATGAGCAGAGGGTAATTTATCCAGGGATCAAGCCCTAATTTCATTGTCACCATGTTGGCATGTGTACACCAGGCCTACTCTATTTGTGTCATTTAGAACTCCAGAACAAACTGTTCTGTAAATATTACTTAAAAAGTAATGTAGCACTACCACCTTCTTCTAAAATAAACTTTCAAAGCTTTGCTTTAGAGAGCTATTTTCTTCTGCTAATTTTTTTAAAGCTGAATTCCAGATTTTGTGAGGATTTAAATCAAGTAGTATTTTCGGTTATTCAACTCTTTTTTTGCTTGCTTTCATTTTGGTGGTAACTTGGAAAAATGGCAGGGAAAAGAATCCTATTTTTGGTTTGCTATTATAGTTTAGAGCTTTGTAGGTAACTATTAAGAAATAAACAGTTTTAATCATCAACTATTCACCAAGAAAATGGAATGCATTGAATGCATTTGTGGCTGACATAGGGCAGTCGTAGCAAACAGGACATGCAGGCAATATTGGGTAAGTTCCTTTAACTGCATAGAGTGTTAAAAGAAAACTGAGCCAATGTTTAAAAACCTGGAGATTTCACATAAAAATCTTGAGTTTTCAGCCTCCCTTGCAAAACTGAAGCTTTGACACCTAGTCAGGGCACACACTTTGCAGTTCCCACTGGCCCCACTACTCCATTTCTCTCTGACACTGAGGGTGAATGTAGTTGCAGTACCGTACTTTCTCCATGACGACCTTGGACTCCCAGAGTTCTTATGCCTTGCTGGCTTCTCTCCTGTGTTTCCCACCTTCTCATTTCAGTTTGGGGTGGACATTTTAGTTTGTAACCTCTGGCCCAAGTGCCCTGGACTCTACACAGCATTGCCACCCTCTGAGGCTCATCTTTTTTGTCAGACTGGTTCTTGGGATTTTGTGACAGAGAATTAGGAGGAAAGGATTTGGGGAGGAACACAAAAGAGACTAGGGGAGAAACTAAGGGTAGAAGGAATTTCGGGGGGAGGGGAGACTCTTGAGGAATCAAATCTGGGAGCAGCTGTAGTATTTGCGAGCACAGATGGGAGTTTAAGTAAAGTTCATAATTATGTGTCTACTTTATAGTGCTCAAGAAATGCAAATGAGAATTTGATTTATTTTGAAATTGCTGGACTGTGTTTGTATCAGTTAGGGTTGGGTCAGGAGACAGAAACTACACCAATTATTTTAACAGAGAATTTAATCTTAAAAGTTATCAACTTGGTATTGAAGAACTGAAAGGCAATAAAAGAACACTAAGGTATCATGGAAGTAGCAACCACAGGGGGCATTTACCACCTGTAGGATTGAATTTATTAAAATTTAGAAGGCTGGAGGAGGGGCCCTCTGGGGCTGAACTCACATCTTCAAGATGATAGCTGGTGCTGAGGCTTCTGAGCTCAGAGGAGGGATGCTGAAGGCCTGGTGCCCAGATCTCTGAGGGGTGGTACTTCCTGGTTGGCGTTGGAGTCTCTGAGCTCAGGTGAGGGGCAGGGACCTGGGATTTGGTCCTGAGGAGGAGGCAGGCTGGGACTGTGCTCTCTGAGGGGGCACAATGTGGCTGGTTTCAGAAAGACTGCAAACTGGATTCAATAACTGCCACTGGAAGGAATTGGCGCTGCTGGGCTGAAGAGGCATGGCTGGGCCATGCCCACAGGAGCAGGAAGCCATTAGGAAGCTGACAGGAAGGAATAGGCCCCACCTCCCTCTTCCAGCTTTATAGCTTCCATCGAGCGCCCCCTACTGGCAGAACCTAACAGACCCCAGCTGGCAAAATGGAAATGTGGTTCACAGCCCCAGCCCTGGCATCATAGAGATGGTGTGGGAGTGGGTTTGGAGCTTAATTACAGGCCTTCAACCATTATGGAACTTTGAGACTGAACTGTGGAGGACTTCACAAGCACTATACAAACATCCATGGTTGTCCTGTAGGTACTTCGGACCTAACGTGTTTTTGATGGACGTTACTGCTGACCACTGATATCTAGTTCTCTGCTTCTGGGCTACTTCTAGGAGGATTGCAACCTCCCTGCCCCCCTTAAGTTACACACAATCGTATGTCTGTTTCTGGCCAATAGATTGTGAGTGGAAGGGATGTGTGCCATTTCTGGGCCAAAGTATTTAGTTGTCAGGCTGCAAATCTTTAGTATTCCCTTTTTCTCCTTTTTTTTTGTTTTTTAACTTTTTTTTTTTGAGGAAGATTAGCCATGAGCTAACATCTGCTGCCAATCCTCTTTTTGCTGAGGAAGACTGGCCCTGAGCTAACATCTGTGCCCATCTTCCTCTACTTTATATGTGGGACACCTGCCACAGCACGGTTTGATAAGCATTGCATAGGTCTGCACCTGGGATCCGACCTGGTGAACCCCAGGCTGCTGAAGCAGAATGTGCGAACTTAACCACTGTGCCGCTGAGCCAGCCCCCTTTCTCCTCATTTTGCAGTGTTGCAAATGGTAGGGCCTCCATCACCCTGGGCCCCAGAGTGAGGCCTGCTGAAACACAATAGACATGTAACATCAGTGAGGATTTAGACTTTGCTGTTTAAATCATTGAGATCTGGGGATTGTCTGTTACCATAACGTAGCCTGACCAGTACAGTCTCCAACCAGGACTTACCTTCCTATCCAAGTCTGCCATCTCTTTATTCCTTAGGTCATTGGATGGCACAACTATAAATTTACTTGCCAGAAACCTGGGAATTATCTTTTTCTTTTCTATCCTTTCTTGCGCTCAATATCCAGTCAATTATTAGCTCCCTTAGCTTCAATTTCCTTAATATCACTTGTATTCTACTGCTTTATTGATTCCCACTGCTATTGTCTTAGTTCAGGGTTTATAATCTCTCACCTGGACTATTATTTTCTAATTTCTCACTCTTTTTATAATCTTATCCCAATCTATCTTATTTCTTTTAGGAAACCTAACTTGGATCCTGTCCTTGCATTTCCATAAATCTTCATGGGTTCTATGATGTCCCCAAGAGAAAATAAGATTCCTCAGCGTGGTGGGCAAGCCTGTCCATGATCTGCCCCGTCTCTCAGTACTCTCTCTGTGCTGTCCTTACTGAACTATCGTTAGTGTCCTCTGCCTACAAGAGCCTTTCTTCCTGTCTGCCTGTCAGTCTCTCTGTCTTCAAGTTTTAGTTCAAGAGTTACCTCCTCTATGAAGCCCTTTCTGGATTTCCCAAATGTACTTAGATTTTCCTTTCTTAATATTCTCTTGGTTCTTTGTACAAACTTCTTTGCATATATTAACATATCTAATATAATTGCTTGCGTGCCTGGTTCTCTTACTAGATTGTCGTCTTCCTGAGGGCAGGTTCTAAATTTCATTCCCCTTTGGCCCAAGTAGTTAGGAGACTGTCTAGCACATAGGTAATTGTAATTGTTGAATGAGTGGTTTACTGTTATTTTTAAATAAGGAATAAATGTTTTTATAAAACAAAGATATGACAAAAACAATTTTAGCTCAATAACAAAAATTACTAAGACTACAGTTGTTATTCTTTTTGAGGGGAGGATGGCCTGCATCTTAAGAATCAAAAGAGGGACCGGCCCCATGGCTGAATGGTTAAGTTCACGCGCTCTGCTTTGGGGGCTCAGGGTTTCCCTGGTTCAGATCCTGGGTGCGGACATGGCACTGCTCATCAAGCCATGCTGAGGTGGCATCCCACATGCCACAACTAGAAGGACTCACAACTAAAAATACACAGTTATGTACCAGGAGGCTTTGGGGAGGAAAAGGAAAAATAAAATCTTAAAAAAAAAAAAAGAATCAAAAGACCTTATATATCAACAAGGGTTTAGGTGACTAAAATACTCTTCAATCATTATCAGTGAAAAGTTATTGTTATTTCATATTGTCATGGTCTTATAAAAGGATGAGGGATATTATTTTAATAATCACATTAAATTGGCCAACATCAGTTTTTAAAATATTCCAGTTAGCAGGTAGAAGTTTAAAAAAGACTGACATAGCCGCAGAGACCACATTTTAGTCTCAAAAAACATATTAGCAAATTCAGAGAGGGCAGCTTTTTAAATATACATAGTAAATCTTTTTTATTCAAAGTGTTACATTGAATTATGTTCCATAGAGATTTTTAGTAACATAAGAAGCCAAAATGAAATGGACAAAATGTATCAAAAGCCTCAAAAATATTCATATCCTCCTCTGGGATGTTGTCCCTTTGGGTGGTTTTGGCCTCCCTATATGGGGTGAGGGGTGGGTCTCCAAATAATAAAGAGAGTGAGACATTAAAAGCTGTGCGAGGGGCTGACCCCGTGGCTGAGTGGTTAAGTTCATGCGCTCTGCTTAGGAGGCCCAGGGTTTCACTGTTTCGGATCCTGGGTGCGGACACGGCACTGCTTGTCAGGCACCGCTTGTCAGGCCACGCTGAGGGGGCGTCCCATGTACCACAAGTAGAAGGACCCACAACTGAAATATGCAACTATGTACTGGGGGAATTTGGGGAGAAAAAGTGGAAAAAAAAAAAAAAAGATTGGCGACAGTTGTTAGCTCAGGTGCCAATCTTTAAAAAAAAAAGCTGTGTGAGGTCACTTTCTTTCTCCTCGTGGCCTGGTGTAGGCAACAGGCAAGGTGTGAAGTCATGCAGAATTCTCAGCTTCCCAGAGGCCACTCAGGGCCTTGTACACCTAATAAACCCTCCACACTCCATGATATATGCTTATATATTATATTCCTGTGTAATCTCATAATATTCCCAAGTGTGGGTGTGCATGTGGGGGACAGGTTATCTAAGGCGGTGGAAGTCTTAGTACTGCTCTGATCCCTTTGTACTTCTCTCACATGCAAGCTCACTGCAGAACCTTCCACCTGAGCCTTACTGCTAGTTTCTGGACAATTTTCTTTACTATTACCATTTTTCTGTTTCACTCCCCTCCCCGTGGTCTTCCTCTTTGTATAAATGTCTCCTTGTTTTTGAACTAGACAACCTTGCCTCACCTCTGCAAACCCGATGGAAAACCCAGTGCCATTTTCCTTTACCATACAGATGATTGTTTCCATAAGCCAGTTGTTTCCATTTTCCTGCCTCAGTTGAACCAGAGCACCTGTGTTTTACTTTCATAACCCCTGCAGCTTTTCTGGGTAATGTTTGGCTGAATGCTTACCCTTCCAACTGGACTGTAAGCTCCATGAGGGTTGGGCTGTGCCCCTCTTTTTTAGTGTTGTGTCTCCAGGGGCTGGCATAAAGTAGATGTTCAATAAAAGCTATTGAATGAATAATTGAACAAAACACATTAGAAGCAAATCTGTACTCAGACTTCATTGTTTTCAGAGAGTGTAAACTGGATCCTTGTCGTGCGGCTTGGTGCTGTTAGCAGCCTTGATGAGAATGAACATGCACAGTGGGAACTGGGATGTTTGCTTTCTTTGACACATCCCACGAGGATTTCATTGACACATCCGATGAATATTTGTTGTACATATCTTCACTTCTCTGTAATAGGCACTGTGCTTGGAACTGGGAATATATGGCCCTGTCCTTGAAACACCTAACAGATGAATAGAAGATAAAGTGTAATGACCTTGGGCACATAGTAGGCACTCAGTCATTGTTGAGTGAATGGCTCACCATCACAAGGGCTTGATGGAATCAACTGATGTTCCATTAGTGAAAATGCTCTAAGTCCAATTTCTTATTTGCTTGGGCTTAATGCTGTGATAGAGTGGCTTGATAACAGAAAGAAACTACTGAGGGAATAACTTAAATCCATCTTCATTCTAAATGCATTGTATATTGGTGTCAGGGTACACCTTTTATTAAAGGATGGTATCTTTTCCTTGTCACTTCTGAGGTTTTGGTGTGGAGGGGGTGGGCAGGGGAGTAGAGGGGAGAGCAAGGGCTCGTGCTTCTGAGTGGTGGTGCAGGCGTTGGTTGGAGGCAGACCTTAGGGCCCTTGGCTACAGTAATTGTGAGCTTCCTGCCCAACAGGCCATATGAAGGCGTGTTGCTGTCAGGCTCCTGCAGTGTGCTAATCAGGGAGGGTGGGGAAGAGGAGGAGGATGAGGAGGTGGGAAGGGCTCTGCCTGGACAGTAGAGGCCTGGCTGTGCTCCAGGGCGGCAGTGGCCAGCTTTACCCATGTTATTAGACATTCTGAGAGGTCTTGGGTGCTTTTCTACTTTGTTTTCTTTGCTTTTTCTTCTTGCCACTTTATCCAGGAGATATGAGCAATAAAATCATATTTATTTTACAAATGTAAAAGGATATTTTGTTTTACGTGATATTTGAAATATCCATCTGCCTCTCTCTGCCTGTTTACTCTGATAAGTCCTAGTAACACAGGCAGAGCTGGGTTAGGAGCCGGGGATCAAGTAGTGTATTCTTTGGGGGAAAAAGAATGTTAAATTTCAACAGATAGGATTATTGAAACAGGTAATCCTTTCTTTGTTGTTATTGAATTCTTCAGTCTGGCATTATATTGGGGCTTTTGAATGCAAACAACAGAATTTGCAAAGCTAATGAGAAGACTTTGTGAAGGAAGGAAATTTATGATTAAAAAATCAACTTTGCAATAGTGAACAATAACTTAATTTAGACAACTCTGTCTTATGGCCTAATGTTTGCTGTTTATTTATTCAGTGAACAATTCTGGTGCACTTTCTGGAAGCCAGACACTTTCAGTCCTCTATGAGCTTTACAGTCCTTTTGGGGAGAAAGTCAAGTTATCTAAAAATTAAAATTCTATAATTTGACAATTATTTATTAAGTGCTTATTATGTTGCAGGCATTGGGGACACAATAATTAACAGGACAAATTTCCTGCCCTCATGGACAGTCTAGGGGGGAAATGTTGCCTGTCGAACTTCTAACTAACATAGCCTGGTGTGTATGTGTGTATGTGTGTGTGTGTGAGAAAGAGAGAGAGAGAGAGATCTCAGAAGACTGCACAAAGGAGGTGGTTCCTTAAGGACCAATCATCATGCTCCTGGTCGAGGGAAAAGGGGCATGTGGCATGCAGGTGAGAAAGCTTGGTATGGTTTGGCGAGTCCTTAACTCTGGTAAAGTTCAAAAGGAAAGGGTGTGTTCAACCCAGAGCCCGTATGGGAGCAGAGGAAAAAATCAGACAGAGATGGGCTGAGGGGCTTAAAGTTTATCAGAGTGAATGCCCCATTTCTTGGAGAATTTGTTTTTCCTTGGTGAGCTAAAAGAGAATCTTCATATGAGAGATCATTTCCTCATCCCATGGATAATCATTTCTCAGATTCTTAATGATTGTTCATTTGCATTCTTTTATTCTTCTTTCTTCAGTTAAGGATTGTTCTAATAAGGGTGGGGTCTCAAACACATGGATGAGTAATCACTCCCTCCTCGGCAGTATCTGACACATACCTTGCAGATGCCTTGTGACAGTTTTCCTCCCCTCCTAGAGTGTGAGTCCTCTGATAGCAAGGCCCAGGACCGCTTTGTCTCTGTGTCCATCATGGTGCTTGATGCAACCTGGCAGTAAATGTGTGTTGAATGCTACAGAGGGGCATGCTCAAGGATTTGCCATGGATCCTTTGTAAGTTTGCAGCTATGAAATCAATTTTTAAATGGAAATTGACATATGTTTAGCACAGTACGTGGCACATGGAAAATGTCTAATGAATGGTAGTTTCCTACCTGTTTTAACTAAAAGCTGCATCACTAGGGGTATTTATTATTATGGATTCCAACACTGAAACTCCATCATGCCATTCTCCTGTTAAGTCTTGCACTTCTTGCGTTGCTTAGTGAATAAAGAGAGGTGATACATGCTTTGGTGGTTGTAGCATTTTATTGTATGAATTTGTTTTAAATTCTGTGACGTCAGCACGTAATATTGTTGGTTTAAAAATCAGGTTAAGAAAGGGCTTGTGCAGCATTTTAAAAATGGTCTGGGACCTTTAAGCTAAAATGTCTGCCAGGTAGCCCTGAGCTCAGACTGCTTGGAAGAGAGTTGCATCTCCGAGAAGCTGAAGTTCTGTGCTCCTCAGGTGGAGGGAGAGACAGGGCGGCAGGGTGGGCACTGCTGGTTTCACAATGCAGAGTGACAAATGAGCACACTCTGGGTCATTGTTAATGTGACCACAGCCTTGCTGCCCTTTGCCTCCCTGCCTCTCCAGCCAGCCTGCGGGACTGTCTGCCTAGGTGGGCTGCACAGGCTACAGAAAGCACCTGCACAAGCCTCCCAGAATGCCTTGTCCCTGAGATCTCAAACCACTTGCACGTGGTCCAGGGGTGTGTGATGCCTTGCTTAAGAGACAGAAATAAGTGAACAGAAGGTTTACCTTGTGTTTGTGGAGTCTCAAATAGTTAGAAGTCAAGGGGTTGCAATTAAGGATGTTTCCTTGGTGGAGCAACGTTATGGAGGCTGAACAAATGACTCGGGATTGCTAACAGGATTAGAGAGCCTTCTTAGGGGCGCCCAGTGGGATGATGCTTGGTGACAGGTAGCGTGGTGGTCTCAGAATGGGATTCATCTACCTTTTTCTTTTCTTTTAGCTTTTTCCTCTAAAAGGTTGATGAGCTCATGACACAAGCTCATCACAGATGGGCTCTCTCATCTGTGATATGTGTTGCAAATGGGAACAAACAAACTTCTCTTCCTAACAGGTAGCCCTCTCTTCTCATGCTATCAGGAAGCCTGGTCCTTTGAGGATTATACATTGCTCCGCACAACCTCTGCTTTATCAAAATGGAGAGCTTGGCTTCCAGGGCTTTGGGCCCAGTGCGCTGTTTTTAATTGGCAGAAATATCCCCTAACCCAACAGTGATGCATTGTGTCTGTTCCCAGAATGACTTTCATTATAGGTTCCCAGAGCTCTATGCCAGCCTGGACCAGTTCACCTTAGAACAGCCTTTGTGAGATGGAAGAGGCTAGAGCCGGTGGGAAGGAGAAGGTCTCCAATAATAGACTCATCCTTTTAAAATAACCATGACCTGTTACATTAAGAATTAATTGCAAATCTGTTTCAATTTTTAAATAACGTTCAGTTCTTTAAAGATTTACACCAGCACATCTAAGCTCAATCAAATAAAATTTAAAACAAAGGAAAGAATGATTAACTTCTGGGTACCATTCAGTGTGTTAAATTAGTCTCAAGATTTTTTTCCCCCCATGAAGTGGGACATTTATTTTTAGGACTTATATACTTATTTTTCTCTTGAAAACCCTGCACAGAAGTAGAACAGGTCTATCTTGAGAGAAGGTCTGTCTACTTTTAAAGTTTTCTTGTAGGCGTCTGTGGGTTTTAAGTTTTGTATCATATAGGAAAGAGGAGAAGCTAATACCTATAAATCTGGCTCCTTGTTGAGGGTAAGTTATAAAGGAGGCTGTCTGTTGAGTATTTGAAACGTCGTCTTTACGATTAAAAAAAAAAGAAATTTCCCTTGGTTGTTTTCTGGGCATGAGTTTGGTGCCACCTTGTGGGCAATTGTCAGACTATTATGCATGCCGTTAAAAGAAAACTTCCCCCAAGGCAATTAATAATGCTCAAAAAATATGCTCTGTAAATTAGTTAGACTAAAAAAACCCCAAACCTTAATGATTCTCCCACTAGATTTGTGCAGCTTCATCTTAGAGGCAATATTGCTGCCTAATTTCGGGAAACATTTGATTTGTCCAAAGGGATTTTGATACCCTGCTGAGGTACCAGTGCTTTATTACCTGTGGAAAACTTTGTGTATCTGTGTTCCTTGTGTTTTCAACATATTTTGACATGTTTTCTTTCTTTCATTTTGAGCTAAATATTAGAGCTATCTATCAATATATATCTTCTTAGTAATAGTATCTAATGCTCTCCTTCTTAGAGAGAAAATAATGAAGTCAAAACAGCTATTGGACATGTACAGGTATAAGAAATCCCTGTTAATTTATTTTAAATAAAATTTAGGTCCATGTTTGTATATATTTACCAAGTGTTGCGATTAATATACTTTTAATTAATAAGAGAACAAGTAAGGTTTGCTGTGTGATGCTATTTTGCATCAGGGTGCTACTTTTACGAAAGTTCTTCAGCAGATTCAAAGATGCTGGGATGTGGTTTTCTTTTTCTTCTTCTCTCCAAAGCCCCAGGCATGGTTGTATATCTGGTTGTATATCCTATTTGTAAAACATTCTAGTTCTTCTATGTGAGCTGCCACCAGAGCATGGCACCTGACAGACAGGTGGTGTGGTTCTGCAACCAGGAAGCAAACCTGGGCTTCCAAAGTGGGAGAGTGTGGAACTTTAACTGCTAGGCCATCAGGGCTGGCTATGGGATGTGATTTTTTTTTTCTTTTGAGGAAGATTAGCCCTAAGCTAACAACTGCTACCAATCCTCCTCTTTCTTGTTGAGGAAGACTGGCCCTGAGCTAACATCTGTGCCCATCTTCCTCTACTTTATATGTGGGATGCCTGCCACAGCATGGCTTGACAAGCGGTGCATAGGTCCACACCTGGAATCTGAACTGGCGAACCCTGGCCCGCTGAGGCAGAATGTGTGAACTTAACTGCTGCACCATGGGGCTGGCTCCTATGGGATGTGATTTTTGACCCACTTTATCACACTTCTCACAACAGCCCTCTGAGATATTAGAACTGATCTTGTTAATCCTCATTTTGCCCAAGGAGAAGATGGCCAAAGGCATGGTGGCTTGCCGTAGCTCATGAGACCTGGTAGTTGTGGGACAGAATTAGAACCCAGCTCTCAGACAGCTGGTCTGCTGCTCTTGTCATTAGCTGATGCTGTCCCTATTGTTTACACCATAGGGTGACAAATGCAAATGCATGTGTCCAGGCTGATGGGAGTTTTAGAGATTCAGGCTGTTAGAGAGAGAGAGAGAGAGAGAGAGAGAGAGAGAGAGATCTATCATCCTGCTCAGACCATCGCCTTAGGAAACATCTCCTTGATCTTTCTAAAAGGGAAATTGGACCCTGTTTTTCCCGATTAAAGCTTTTCAAAGCCTCCCTTTGTCTACATAACAAAGTCCAGACTCCTTTAAGTGGCTCTCAGCTTCTTTATGACCTACCTCCCTGGCTTCTCCTGCCAACCACACCTCCAGTAATACCAAAGTGCTCTTAATGCCCCCAATTCCTTTTCTTACCTTCCCACCTTTGTTTGAGCTGTGCGCCCCCGCCCCCTTGCCTTGACCACCCTTTCTCCCCTCTTTTCCCTGACAAATCTAAGCATTCTGTAGGGCTCAGCCCACTGGTCACTTCCTCAAAAATCCTTTCCTGACCCTTCCTTCTTCTTCTCTAGTCTGGTTAAGATGCTCCACTTTGTATATTCTCATAATGCTGTTTGACTATTTGTTGATATGTCTCTTTTCCTCATTAAACTGTCACATCTTTAAGAGGAAGCCCTACATATTATTTACCTTTCTGTTGTTAGAACTGAGCACAAGATCTGACCCATATTGTCTTGCCATAGCTAGGAAGGACAGAATTGAGGCTAAGTTGCAGAAATCTGGGCATCAGTGGTGGAACTGGGGACTCAAGGCTTCTAAACTCTCTCTCTGCCTCCGCTGGCCTCTGCTCCTCTTGGTGTGGGGCCCCATTCTCAGATCCTTGCCTTATCTCTCTCCAGCTCTCAGCCCTCCTTCCCTCTTATGTCACCCTTATTTTGTCTTCTTGCAGATATGGCTTTCTCCACATGGCTGAGGAAAGTGACCTTCAGAACCTCCAGACTCATTCTCTCAGCTTGGCAGCCTAGGGGGAAAAGTGCTTCTCTCCCCCAAGATCCCTGTGTGGGTTTTATGGAAGGACTTCAGCCCTGCTTGGTCATATGCCCATCCTTGAAGCAGTCACTGTGGCCTGGCGCTTTGTATATGCTGAGTGACTGATCCATGGGGCATTTCTCCTTGAGTCCCTTTTTTCTTGCTTGTACTAATTATGAGCCTCTTCATTCACTCTTCTTCATGTGAATCTCTCAAAAGTGACATGACACGAGACAGGGGCTGACCCCAGAAGTATCCCTTGAGACTGGGCTGGAAATGTTAGACAGTTCTACCAAGACTGTCTTAGGTGCTGGGTCCACCTCCTCACCTCTCTTACATCCTGCCTGTCAGCCTCTACTAGAATTTTGGCTCAAGCAGATGGGGGTTCAGAAAGGCAGAGCTAGCTGCGTAGACCACGTTCCTCAGTTCTCTGACACACCTGAAAAGAGGGCATGGATTAGATGGGGCAGGCAGAATGATTAGTTTTAACTATTGTGAAACACGTATCACAAATATACAGGAAGCGTACAAAACTTAAACATACAGCTTAATGAATCAGTATAACACACATGTAACTATCATCCAGGTCAAGAAACAGAACCCCAGAAGCCCCCGTGTTCTCCTTCCTAATCACAGCCCCCCGCTTTCCCAAAAGCCAACCACTACCCTGACTTCGTGGTCATCTCTTTCTTTTCTGTATTCTTTTCCTGGCTAAGTATGCATCCTTAAACACTAGAGTTAATTTGCCTGGTTTTGAGCTTTACACAAATGGAATCATCTGGTCTTACTCTTTTGTGTCTGGCTTCTTTTATTCAGCATTGGGTTTCAGAGAGTCGTCCTTTGTTGAGTGTAGCCATGGTTTCTTCATTTTTGGCACCGAGTGGTATTCTGTTATATAAATATATCATCATTTCATCATTTATTTTTCCGTCCTACTGTTGATGGACATTTGGATTGTTTCCACTTTTTGGCTTTTATGAATGATACTCCCATGGGCTTTCTCATTCTTGTCTCTTGGTCTGCGTGGGATGTACTTGGTTTGGGCGTGAATTTAGGATTGGGAGCACTGGGGCATATCTTCACCATTAGTCAATAAGCCAATTTTCCAAAACAGGTGACCAATTTACCAGCAGTATTTTCTTTCTCTACTTCTTCTAATCCCCGATTTTGGTGGCACTGCAGAAGCTGCAGACAGATAATAATGGTAACTGCCGTTTGTCAAGTGCTTACTGCACATGAGAAGCTGTGCTAAGTGCTTTAGAAATAGCGTGTCAAGTCATCCTCACGGCAACCCTTGGAGACAGGTGAAATTTCTTTCCCCGTTTTGCAGCTGAGGAGCCTGAGGATTAGAGAGAGGTGAAGTAACTTACTTAGGGTCACATAACCAGTGTATTGTAGACCCAGGACCTAAACCTGGTTCTGAGCTCCTTGACTCCAAAACCTGAGCTCTTATCTCTGTGTTGAAAGGCTGGGGTTTACCTGGTAGCCAGGGTGTGGGAACTGTGGTTTGGCACAGTGGACACATGCCTGCCTGCCTCCAGATGTGAGTCAAGTCTGTTGCCAGTCATTCCTTTAAAGAAAGATCCTGTTTTCCAGAAGGAAAAACCACTGAAGAAAATGGGGTCTGTGGGAGCTGGAAGCATTTCTCCAGTCTCCTTTGGTTTCCGCACTGTGAGGGCCGGGCTCAGCTGCCCTGGTGCTGAGACTTTGCCTCAAGTGTTCGTCTACTCAAATTGGTTTTTTTCAAAGTGTCACAAGACTATGCCTTGACCATACCTCCCATGCCCCTATTCAAATTCAGAGCTTAGAAAATATCCATGTGTTTTTCAAGTAGGAATTAGAGTAATAAACAATTGATGGGTCGGTATTTTGCTTTTCTATTAAGTTTTTTAAATTAGTAATAAAATTGAAATCTTAAACTTGTGGAGTAATGATGTCATGTAAACATTTCTCGAGGTGTCAGCATTCTTTACATTGCCCTATTCTTCCTTTTCAGCTGCACACCGCAGAAGCTTTCTTACTGGCCGGCTAGTGCGTCCATGTTCATCATCACACCTCCATCAGCTGTCCTTATTACAGCCAATGGGAGCTTTTAAAAAGACCCAGTCTGCTTATATTTCTTCTCACCAAAGCCTGGTGTGATTTGGCCCCAACCACTCTTCCCCAGCCTCTTGCTGCTCTTCCGCTTTCTCTGGGTCCCAACCACAGAACTCAACAAAGACTTTTCCATGTGCCAGGCACTATTCTAATTCTATTGTGTAGAAACTATTATTCCTGTTTGAAATAGGAAGCACAGAGAGGTTAAGTAACTTGCTTAGGGTCACACAGCTTGTAAATGTCAGGCGGAGCTGGGATTCAAACCCAGACCCGCTGGCTCCAGAGTCCTTGCTTTCACCCACTGCACTGTGCTGTCTCTCCTTCCTAGATTTCTCTAAGCACCTTTCATGCACCCTACTCCTCTCCTCAGGGATTTTTGTATTTGGCATTACTTTTGTCTGGGATGCTGTTCCCTCACCCTTCCTCATCCAAGTAGCATCTCTCCCTTTCAGAGCCCAGCTTCAATGGACTTGCTTGAACTGCTTACAAGCTAAGGTAGATACATCTATTATCTTTTTTTTTTTTTTAAATACTTGGTGCCATTATACTTATCTGTGGACTGTTTTGCCTTCCCTTGTGGACTGTAAGCACTGTGAGGGCTGAGGCCCACCCACCCTCTTTATCCCCAAGTTTCCCATGCTTGGTGCACAGCTGCATACTTTGTATGTTCGATCATTCAGCAAATGAATGAATGAATGCATGAATGGAAGAATGGCTCACAGCAGACAGAGACAGAGTTGTTTTTCTATCCCCAGATATAGTTTTCAAGTGAGCCCTAACTTAAATGAACTCAGCTTCTAATTATTGTTTAAATGGCTTTTTTGGTCTGGTGCCCTATTGATCTGGATTTTTAATATGTATTTTTAGTTTTCAATCTACTTTTCTGCAGGCACTGCCTTCTAATTTACAAGGTTCCGTTAGTTTGAGGTGTCTCGCCCGTGGTATTGCATTTCATCCTACAGCTTGTGGGTCATCAATAATGCTTAGGCGGAATGTTCTGATCTATATACATTGCACACTGGAGCTGCTGCCTATTGGAATATTCCCCCACCTTTTTTTTTTTTAATTCCAGCTTTCTCAGTTGACTCAAAACAATACTTTTAGTCACGCACTTGTGAAAATCAAGACCTCTTTTAGGTGAAATCATGGAAAAATTGTGGCTGACATCTCTGTGTCCCATATGGGCCCTTTATGTGCTAACTTGAGAGAAGGTGGGACCCTGAGATGAAATGAGTTTTCAGTTGGTTCTTTAATTGTGAGCATGTTAAATAGTCTTCTTACATGATCTAAGTGGATAGGGAATTTACCAGCCTTTTAGGAGTTACATTTTAACCTAATGTGCTAGTATAAATGCCACCTTTCACAAACAGACAGATTTTTATATTCCAATCCTATAAGCTTTGCCTCACATTGAAGTATTTTATGAGAGATTTTTATTGTCAATTTTATCATCAGTATCTATCAGCTTGCCAACTTTTCCAGTGTTTTCAGCTACTCTAATAAAGAGTTTATCAGTCATGGTCTTTCCGTAGTCTCTCAGGAACAAAGCAGTATTTTTGTTTTATGCAATATTTCTTAAGGATTCTAACTTACTATTACATGTTTGTGGTTATTAGAGACGCAAAGAAGTCAGGATAGTTTTAGTTGCAAATATAGACACTCAAACCAAATCAGCCTTAGAAAAGTGGGAATTTATTGTATCACTATAGCTGGGAAGGAAAGAATTGAGGCTAAATTGCAGGAATGGGGTCATTAGGGCTGGAACTGGGTCTCAAAGCTTCCAGAACTCTCTTTCTCTGCCTTCATTGGTCTCTGTTCCTCTTTGGCTGTGGCATCATTCTTCAGCCCTTGCCTTCTCTCTCTTCATCTCATAGTCCTCCTTCTCTTTGTCTGTTCACCTCCTTTTGTCCTCATGCGGACGTGGCTTTCTCCACGTGGCTGGAGAAGGTGCTCCCTGGACGTCCTTGGCACCTTCTCACACCTTGGCATCTGTGGCATGCTGCGGGGAGGTGCTTATCTCCCCCAATATCCTCGTATTGATTTTTAGGGAAGGACTTTGACCCTCTTTGGCCCATATCCCCACTTCCTGAAGACTCCCTGTGTCTGTTAGGGCGGCTCTG